>NW_005356674.1:1421957-1460128 GCF_000412655.1 Myotis brandtii
TTGACTTCTACAGCTTACTTACATACATTGTTCTAATATACCTTCCCCTTTCCCCCTACAAAATACAAAGTCTATTCCTTTGGAAAAAGCTTGTGAAATACAATAGAATATTTCCAATAATATATTCATACATCTTATTTCAGTGATAACAATTTTGATATTGCTGCCATAGTTTTGTTTTTTAAAATACCTTACTGAGTCCTGGCAGGTGTGGCTTAGTTGGTTGGGCGTCATTCTGTGCGCCAGTTTGATTCTTGGTCAGGGCACATGTCTGGGTTGAGGGCTCTATCCCCAGTAAGAGGTATGCAGGAGGCAGCCAACCAATGTTTTACTCTCACATCGATGTTTCTCTCTTTCTCCATCTCCCTACTTCTCTCTCTAAAAGTCAGTTTTTAAAAAAATCTTGCCCTAATCGGTTTGGCTCAGTAGATAGAGCATCGGCCTGCGGACTCAAGGGTCCCAGGTTCGATTCCGGTCAAGGGCATGTACCTTGGTTGTGGGCACATCCCCAGTGGGAGATGTGCAGGAGGCAGCTGATCGATGTTTCTCTCTCATCGATGTTTCTAACTCTCATCCCTCTCCCTTCCTCTCTGTAAAAAATAAATAAAATATATTTAAAAAAGAAAAAGAAAAAAAAATCTTTAAAAAACACAACAAAAACCTTACTGGCCCATACTTTATAACGGGAATGCCTCTGAAGTAATCACACCAAGTGCTACTACTTATTAGTTGTGTGACTGCAGACAAGTCATGCAAAATTCATTGAGCTTCAGATTCTTCATGTACATGAGGATTATAGCATGTGTATGTTGGGTTATTAACAGGAATTAAGTGAGATAATAAGTAAATGTGCTTAGCATAATATGTGCTTACAACTATTTTTAAAAGAAGTTGTTGTGTTTTGCCAGACATTTAACATCACTTGACCATATGAATGTCATTATATAGAAGTCACTACTTTCACAGCCTCTGTTACCTGAAAATTACCCCTGGACATCATAAATAAAATCAGCTATTACTGTTTTGTGAACGCATCATGCAGTTTATTACTTAAACAATTCTTGAGAACTTCCTGTGCATCCCTAAAATTAAAAAAGGAGGAAAAAAATTAGTGTGAATTCTGTGGATGCTTTAATATAACATTACTGTGTTAAAGCTGTATTATAATTAGTATAGTAGCTTACACATGGTAAACTAAAATATTTTTACACTCCATTTTTGAAGTAGTGTTACTGGGACATGCTAATCAACAAACCTCTTAATGAATATGGTCAACATTAAAACTTTGGGGGAAAAATTATCAGAACATTTGCCAATGGTTTTAATTAATTCTGGCTGCATCAGCTAATCTTAAATTAATGTTAGCAGTCATAAAATGGAAAACATTTGTAATAATGCAGGTTTTTTTCTCTTAGATTTACGACAGGATATGTTGACACTCCAAATGCTGCGCTTGATGGATTTACTCTGGAAAGAAGCCGGTCTGGATCTTCGGTGAGATTTCTAGTGAATTGTTGTTATTATTTTCTTAAATATTAGTTACAAGTTGTTTTTTTAAATATATTTTTATTGATTTCAGAGGGAAGGGAGAGGGAGAGAGAGATAGAAACATCAATGATGAGTCATCAATCAGCTGCCTCCTGCACAGCCCCCACTGGGGATCGAGCCTGCAACCTAGGCATGTGCCCTGACCAGGAATCGAACCTGGGACCCTGCAGTCCGCAGGCCAATGTTCTATCCACTGAGCCAAACCAGCCAGGGCACTAGTGAATTATTTTTGTCTCATGTTATATACCTTCCACAGCAGAATTTTTAAAATTTGTTGATTCCTTCCCTCCTGTTTTTATTAATTTTTTATAATAATATTTATGTACCTTTTTATAGTTTGCAGTGTACTCTCAAATATATTATCTTATTTAAACCTCATCAGGTGTAGAACTAGACATGTGATGGTGAATTCCGAAAGAAGGAATCAGTTTGCTCTCAGGGAGGAATCACTGGGGGTTATGGAGTGACAAGGCCAATGAAAGGATTGCCCTTCTTTTTAGCCTAGTAACTGTTTTCTCTGCCTTCCTGAGAGCCAAGACTTTTGGTGAACTTTTAGGGCTTTTAACTTACCACCATTATTAAAGGTAGACAGCGAGCAGGAAATGCTTATGGCAACAGAAAAAAGGAAACATACTAGATTCTAAAAGTTTAATTATTATCAAATATTCTGAGGTAAAGAGCAGATGATAATTGCAAATGAAATGTTGATGTATTTATATAAAAATATAAGATTTGAATGTCAACCAAGAAAATTAAAAGTCTGACCTCACACTAGGCATTATATTCATAATGAATAAGATGGGGCAGTGGTCGGCAAACTGCGGCTTTCGAGCCACATGCGGCTCTTTGGCCCCTTGAATGTGGCTCTTCCTAAGCCTTAGGAGTACCCTAATTAAGTTAATAACAATGTACCTACCTATATAGTTTAAGTTTAAAAAATTTGGCTCTCAAAAGAAATTTCAATCGTTGTACTGTTGATATTTGGCTCTGTTGACTAATGAGTTTGCCGACCACTGAGATGGGGGATAATAATTCTAAATATTTAAAGAGCTCATAAAAATAAGTATATTGGAAAAAGATATGAAAAGACTATTTACACAAGATATAAAATAAATAAACTAATAATTATGTGAACACTGTCAGTTCCAATATAAAAGTACAGATTACAGGAACAATTGGATAGTATTGATTTCCTAGCAAAGGTTTTGTTAAATGATAGTCTAGTCTAGGAGACTATTGGAGGAATAAAAATGCAAGTATTTTTATATACCACTGTAAATTAATATAATCCTCTGTGTAGCAAGTTTATTTAGACCCTGTATCTAATATTTCCAGAACTTACTTTAAAATTAGAAATGTGGAAAGAGATTTATGCACAAAGATATTTACTCTTGCTTTATATACAAATTAAAAAATTGGACTATCCTTTTGAATATTTGCTCGATAGTAGGATAACAGTTTAAAAAATTATTAGCTTTTCAACTATGACCAGATACCTCAAGGTATTTTAAAAATACTGTTTATAGAGAATTGCTAACAATTTGGAGAAAGTGATTACCTTCAAATATCAAATGAAGTATTTGATGCAAAAGTATTTTTATAAAATTGCTAGAGGCCCGGTGCATGATATTTGTGCACTGGGGGGTGAGAGGAATCCCTCAGCACGGCCTGCGCCCTCTCACAGTCCGAGACCCCCAGGGATCAGGCCTAAGCCGGCAGGTGGACATCTGTCTTGCAGTCCGGGACCCTTCGCTCCTTACCGCCTGCCTACTTGCTGCTCCGTACTGCTCAACTCAGTACTCCTTAGCGCTGCCACGGAGGTGGGAGAGGCGCTCACCAGCCTTGAGCCCAGCTTCTGGCTGAGTGGCTCTCCCGCTGTGGGAGCACATTGACAACCAGGGGGCAGCTCCTGTGTTGAGTGTCTGCCCCCTGGTGGTCTGTGCACATCATAGCGACCGGTTGTTGTGGTCGTTCCACCATAACGGTTGCTTAGGCTTTTATTATATAGATTTCAGCCATGTTAAAAATTCACTGAACAATGACACACTGATGTTGACAGAAACTAATGTCAATAGTCATTTCAGATGGTAGGATTGAAGATGATCCTCCTCTCCCCCCTCTTTGTGTATCTATTTCTCTAGTTTTCTACAATGGTAATCTCTTTTACTCAAGGAGAAAAAAACATTAAGCATGTTTCATGATATAGCATAGGTCCATACAGTTTTTAAACTTTTAAAATGCTAATTAATAATATTTAACTTTATCATTTACCTAATTCTCTCTGTATTTTTTTTAATTGTGGACTGTTTCAAACATGAAAGTATAGAAGAAAATTTACAGCAATTTTTATGTTCTAATGTCCAGATTTAATAAGCATATATTTAGCAATTAAATGACAGATGTTAGCATGTTTCCATATGTTGGCCAACTTTTTATTGTGCTGTTGGTCATCTGCGTGTGTTCTTTGGAGAAATATCTATTCAGGTCTTTTGCTCCTTTTTGAATTGGGTTATTTGTCTTTTAATATTTGAGTTATAAGAAGTTTTTATAGATTTTTAGATACTAGAACCCCCTATTACATAAATTATTTGCAAATATTTTCTTTTATTATACTGGTTGTCTATTCACTTTCTTGATAGTGTCCTTTGAAACAAAATTTTTACTTTTGATAAAGTCTAATTTATCTATTATTCCTTTGGTTACTTCTGTTTTTGGTGTTTGGTCTAAGAAACCATTGTCATGAAGATTTACACCTATGTTTTCTTTTCAAAGTTTTATAGTTTTAACCCTTGTAATGGAGGTCATTAGTTCATTTTTAATTAATATTTTTATGTTATGTGGCAGGAGTCCAATTTTATTCTTTTAAATTCTATATCCAGTTATCTTAGCACCATTTGTTGGAAAGATGTTCTTTCTTCATCGAACATCAGTTGACTAAACTTGAGAGTTTTTTCTGTACTCTAAATTTTTGTTGTTGTTAATCCTTGCCCGAGGATATTTTTCCATTTGTTTTTAGAAAGAGTAGAAGAGAGAGGGAAAGACAGAGAGAAACATCAATGTGAGAGAAACATTTTCTTCATTCTTTGACCTATCTTCAAATTTGTCTACTCGTTGCCTCCTGCACAAGCGTCAGAGCCTGCAACCAAGGTCCGTGCCCTTGACTGGAATCGAACCCGGGACCCTTTGGTCCACAGGCTGATACTCTATCCACTGAGCCAAACCAGTTAGGACTGTACTCTAAATTTTATTTCATTGATCTACATGTCTGTCTTTGTCATAGGCTTTATTACTGTGACTTTTTAGTAAGTTTTAAAATTGGAAAATGTGAGTCCAGCTTGTGTTCTTCCTCTGTTTTTATTTATCTGGGAATTTCTTAATTTCTCCATTGTGTTTGAAGAATAATTTTAATGGACATTGAATTCTTGTTTGAGTCTTTCAGCACTTTGAATGTCATGTCACCTTCTGGCCTTTAAGGTTTCTAAGGAGAAATCAGTTGTTAATTGTATTGAGAATCCCTGTCAGTGATAAGTCACACCTTTTTTTTTTTTTTAAATATATTTCTTTATTGATTTCAGAGAGGAAGGAAGAGGGAGAAAGATAGAAACATCAATGATGAGAGAGAATCATTGATTGGCTGCCTCCTGCACGCCCCCGACTGGGGATCGAGCCCACAATCCGGGCATGTGCCCTTGGCCGGAATCGAACCTGGGACCCCAGGCCAACGCTCTATCCACTGAGCAAAACTGGCTAGCGCGATAAGTCACACCTTTATTGCTGCTTTCAAGATTCTGTTTTTTAATTTTTTCCCCCATGTATTTTTTATTTATTTCAGAGAGGAAGGGAGAGTGAGAGAGAGATAGAAACATCAATGATGAAAGAGAAGCATTGATCAGCTGCCTCCTGCACGCTCCATACTGGGGATCGAGCCCACAACCCAGGCATATGCCCTGACTGGGAATCGAATCATGAACTCCTGGTCCATAGGTGGACTCTCATCCACTAAGCCCTGCCGGCTGGGCTCTATTTTTTAATCTTGACAGTTTGACTATAATGTGTCTAATCCTACTTGGTGTTTATCTCACTTGGAAATTGTTGAGCTTCTGGGATGTGTAGGTTGTTGTTTTATATCAAATTTCAGAAGTTTTCAGCTCTTCTTTTTTAATTTTTGGGGGTTTCTTTTTTCTTCTCCTTATAAGATTGCCATTATGTACTTGTTGGTATGCTGGATGGTACTCTACAGTTCCCTGAAGCTCATTTTTTTTCTTCACTCTTTTTCTTCATTCTTTGACCTATCTTCAAATTTGTCTACTCTTTCTTATGGCTGCTCATATCTGATCTGTTGTGTTCCTCTAGGGAATTTCATATTTAGTTATTGTACTTTTCAATTTCAGAATTTCTATTTGGTTCATTTTTAATAATTCCTGCCTGTTGACAGTCTCTTCTTGGTGATTCATCATTCTTATATTTTTCTTTAGTTCTTTAGAAATGGTTTCTTTTAGTTCTTTATACATACTTAAAATAGGTGTTATAAAAATTTTGTTTAATATGTTCAACATTGGGGTTTGTATGTCTCAGTACTTTTAAAAATATATATATTTCTATTGATTTCAGAGAGGGAGAGAGAGATAGAAACATCAATGATGAGAAAGAGTCATTGATCGGCTACCTCCTGCACGCCCCCTACTGGGGATCGAGCCTGCAACTGGGTGTATGCCCTTGACCGGAATTGAACTCAGGACCCATCAGGCCACAGGCTGATGCTCTATCCATTGAGCAAAACCAGCTAGGGTGTGTTATTCCTTTTTAACAGGAGAGAAAATTAAGGCTCAAAGGATATTAAATAATTTGTCAAAACTTACAAAAATATTAATTAGCAGAGCCACATTCAAATCCAGCTCTGTTAGACTCTAAACTTGATGTCTTTCTATTATTTTACCAGTCTAAACAAGAAAACAATTATGGTAAGTTATATCTAGTACCTCCCCCTTCTTTAAAAATATGTTTTTATTAATTTTTTTAGAGAGAGAGAAACATCATCAATTGGCTGCCTTCTGCATGCCCCCTACTGGGGATCGAGCCTGCAACCTTGGCATGTGCCCTGAATGGGAATCGAACCAGTGACCTCTTGGTTCGTGGGTCTTTGCTCAACTGCTGAGCCATACCAGTTGGGCTATCCAGTAATCCTTTATTTATCCAAGTGTTTGGGTACCCAGAAAATGTGTATTTTTCCCATTGATTTTCTCTCTCTCTCTCTCTCTCCCATTGATTTTCTCTCTCTCTCTCTCAGAAAGTTTTCTAGTCTTAAATCTTTCCAGGATAAACTTTTGCTGTGCTGTTGAGGTAGAAAGAACAACTCATAGGTATTGTTGTTTTCATGAGACTTGTACAAGGAAGAGAGATTATAGTTCATCTGAAAAAGACCTTTTTAACACCATAAATTGTAGTGTGTCATTTTTTTTTAATTAGGAGGAATTTCTAATACAGCTATGTAAAAATAGAATTAGTAATTTTGAGTAGGAAACAAGTTTTTTGGTCAACCACTCACTCATAAGAAATACTGCATAGATAAGAGGCATGGTGATTGTGTGAAACTCTGCCTGAGCGATATAAACCCAGAGGGATCTGGGCTGCCTCTTTTTTTTTTTAATAAAGTTTTATTAGCACACAGCCACAACCCATTTATTTGCAGATAGTCCAAGGCCACTTTTATGCTATTAATAGCAGAACTGAGTAGCAACCTAATAGTCTGCAGCATCTAAAATATTGTCTCATTCCAGCAAAAGTTTAGAGACCCTTCCAAAAACAGTTAACCCCAATAAAAATGTTTTTATTTGACTTATACCATAAAAAATGGGGGAAATTTTTCAGGCTTAGGCTAATAACTCGTTGATTCTTTTCAAATTCAGTGTTTAAACTACATAGTGGTCTCCTTTTGCTAAGAACAGATTCAGGCTATATGCCGAGTCTTATCTACCTCTCTCTATATATAAAAGCCTAAGCAACCAGCCAACCATTCGACCGGCCAGCTGGTAGCTATGACATGCACTGACCACCAGGGGGCAGATGCTCAACGCAGGAGTGGAAACCACAGGCATGGAAACATGGAACAGACTGATGAATCTCAGAGGGGAGGGGGAAGGGCAGGAAGAGATTAACCAAAGATCTTATATGCATACTAGAGACCCGGTGCACGTGGGGTCCCTTGGCCTGGCCTGCACCCTCTCACAATCCGGGACCCCTTGGGGGATGTTGGAGAGCCGGTTTTGGCCCGATCCCCGCAGGCCAGGCCGAGGGACCCCACTGATGGACAAATCCGTGCACCAGGCCTCTAGTTTAGTTATAAAAGGCTGAGCTAAAGATTTTGCCCTTAGTTCCATCAGCCTAATTGAAAGCCCCAACCAAGTTCTTTTCTTTAGTTTTGATTTTACATTCTGATCAAATGTGAAGTATGTTTAGCATTATCTGAAGTTCAGTTGACCTCAGGCAAAGGGAGGCAGCCCCATGTGGGACAGTGCTAGAAATAAACCTGGTGTCTCCCTAATGGGAAGCAATGTGTGTCTAACAAGAAAAAGGAACTTGTCTGTCTAGTGAGATCTTTGCTGACTTTTGGTACTCTGACCCCATGTTTAAAAAAATATGCAGGACTTTAATTCTTTTGAGTTCATTTTCAAACTAGTACCTTTTCCTCGCTAAACATTTTTTACTGTTTCTATAAATATACATGCTCCAGTGTTTCTATTGTGTTTGTTTTTCTTTTGGCCAGCTGTTCAGGTTAAACTGGGTCACGTAGCACATACTCTTAAGTTTAATCTAAAATCTAATGTAACTTCTATACAGCACTATTTTGATCAGAATATTTTAGTTCTTGTAACAGTGCCATTTTAGCTTGAACCAAAGTGCATATTTCTCATTTTCATTTTCCCCTGATGTCTTAAAGTACTCTTTTGGCATATTTAATTTCAAATCAGAACATTTGTAAGCCATCAATATGTTAGAACACCCTGACCTCCTTTGCTCAACAAATAATAGTTAGCCTTTTCTGTCAAGTCCAATATGTTTTCTACATTTAAATCTATCAGGCCTTTGTTAAAGTTGACAGTCCTCCCTCTTTACCCCCTCAACACACACATACACACCCACAAATACATGTGACATGTATAAATTTGGACCGTTGTCTTCATTGTGACCTACATCTGAGTTGCACTAATGGGGTTTACTTCCCTATTAAGAGAGCGGTGCTTTAATGACATTGGTATCAGTGGTCTCAGAATGAAGGGAGAAGATGGAATTAATGAAATCATTAGATAAAGGTGTTAAGCTTTCCTTCTTTGGAGGCAATGGCTAAAGTACCATTGAGACTTGGGTCAATGTGTCAGAGTCAAGGCCAGAGAAAACTTTCTATGTACCCATTCAGTGTAGGGTTAAGGAATTGCCTCCCCACAGTAGAATTTATTTCATTATTAAATTCTTCCTTTAGTGGGAAGGTAGCAAATTACTCCTCGGGTCAGAGAGTTAGAAAGGAAGGTAAACATTGCTAATTGTTGTCATGGCCTTTATAAGAAATGTAGAAGTTGAATGCAAAAGAGGCCCATGTAAGGTGGTCAGGATTTGTCCCCAGCTTGACTCTGTCAAACTGTCTTTCAGACAAGAATGTTTTTTCCTTCCTATTGTGAGTATTCCATCCTCAAGACACTGAATGCTTTCATCATTGCCTGCTTTTGAAGGGGAAGTTGTTGGATTTTTGCCCAGTTTGACTGCAAGTAGGATGGGAGGAGATGCAGGAAAGTGAGCCAGAGTGCACTTGAATCGGCAGTGTTTACTTCACATGTGTTGTGTCATGATAAGGATAAGGAAATTGGTAAAAAAAAAAAACAAAAACAAAAAAACTTTGATGCACCATAATTGCCTTTCTTATTGAGGGGCAAATTCTTAAAAGGAGAAATAAATTAATAATGCAGATGTAAAGCAGTCTATTGGTATATCAGACTGCCAGCATGTACTTTGACAACTCTGCTCTCAACCTTATTTTGCTAGAACTAGGAAAGTGCTTCAAGAGACATAAACTTGCTCAGCAGGTATGGCTCAGCGTTTGGGCATAGGCCCAGGAACCAAGAGGTCACCGGTTCGATTCCCAGTCAGGCCACATGCCCAGGTTGCAGGCTCGATCCCCAGGAGTGGGGGGTGCAGGAGGCAGCCGATCAATGATTCTCTCTCATCATTGATGTTTCTGTCTCTCCATCCCTCTCCCCTTCTCTCTCCCTCAAATCAATAAAAGCATATTTAAAAACAAAACAAAAAAACTGGCCATTCTTTCAGGTATTTTTTTAATTTTTAAAAAATATATAATTTTTAAAATATATATATATATTTATTGATTTTTCAGTGAGTTTAGGAGAATGACAGAAGTCTATACATGGCCTATAGAACCCTGCATGGTCTTTCCAACACTGGTTGTTTCTTGTCCTCACCTTGCTTTTGTGCTCCCCTTGCACTCTCCTCCAACCATGCTGACCTTCCCCCTCACAGAGACCTTACCTAACTCTTGGCATGTTCTTGTGGCACTTCTCATTCATACAAAGATCATATGTAGTATATTGTGCATGTGTGATTTGTGTCAATGAGAGGCAAATATTTTTGCTCATTTCTGCATCACCATCAGTTAACACAATGCTTGGCACATAGCTGCACCCAAGTACTTATTGAATCAATGAATTCCATCCATTCCATTTTCTGTAGTTATCAGACTTTTATGTGAACTTTTCAAGGTATCTCATTTCATTTTGGAATTGCTGTAATGATAATATAATTTTTAGAAAACTGGAGAAAATGTTCACAACCAGAATTAGAAAAAGATATTATAATATAAAGAATAATATAAATCACTAAGGAAAATATGAAAATTGTAATAAATAGGCAAAGATGTGAATAGCTAATTTACAAAAAAAATTCTTCTTAAAATGGCTAAAAGAGAGCTGAGAAATTTCATTTTCACTAGGGATCATAGAAATGCAAATCAAAGCAAAATGCTTCTTATCAATTTGGTGAAAATTATTTTGCACAAAAAGGAGCCTTACAGGTTTCTTTCTTATATATATTCAGTGACATTGGAAACTATATAAGGTTAAAAAGATAGTTTTGGAGCCTCATAGACATAGTGTTAAGCATTGGATCTTTTACTTAGTTAAATGTATGACTTTTTGCACATTTGTTTCTCGTGTGTAATATTGGTAACTTACATTATAGGGATTTTGTTATTAAATGTTTATTCATTAAAAATATTTGTTGAGTGCCTCCTTCGTGCCAGGCACATTCTCAGGCACTGAGGATTCTGCAGTGAACAAAGCATCCCTGCCAGTGAAACTTACACCCTGTGGGTGGAGACAGACAATAAGCTAATAAATAAAATGTACAGGGTACTGGATAGTATTGAGGTCTATAGAGGAAAATAAAACAGGGAAGAGAGAGCAAGTATTGTACCACAGATAGTGTTGCTATTTTAAATAGGATGATCCAGAAATTTCTCACTGAGATGATAACATTTCAGCAAAGGTTTCCAAAAGGCAAGGGAGTAAGTCATGTAAATATCTTGGGAAAGAATGATCCAGGCAGAAAAAAATAACACTTCTAAAGGAATGAGGGAGTATTGTGCCTCATGTATTTGAGGAACAGAAAGGAAGCCAGTGTAGTCTGAACGAAGTGAGCCAGGGGAGGATACTAGGAAAGGTAAAGGGGGAGTAGATCGAAGGCCTTGTGAGTTACGACAACTATATTGGCTTTCACTGTAAGGTGGGAAGCCATTGCACACATTTCGATCAGGAGAGGGACATAATATAAGTATATTTTAAGTGGATTATGTTGCTGTTGCATCTAAAACGTACTATGATGTGGAAGCAGGGAGACTAATTAGGAAACTTGAATAATTAAGGGTTGATGGTGACTTGAACTAGGGTGGTAGCAGAAGGAACAATGGAGGCAATATACATATTCATGATAGGTAAATGTTGGGCATGAGAGAAAGCGTAAAAGATGACCTTAAGGTTGTGGGCTTGAATCTGGACACATGGAATTGCCATTAACTAAGCCAATATGAAGTACTTATCTTGCTATGATTACCTTTTAGGTGCTCCACTGAGGGTTGTTTCCTTCCTCAAAATTTAGAGTAAAAAATGAAAGACTTTTATCTGATATACTTCTGTCCACCTATGTGAATTAAGAGAATATTTCACCAGAATAACTAGATAACAGATTTTATATTTAGCTGGCATATTGGAATACTAGTAAATTACTCCATCTGTTGGCCAAGAGATTTACTTCCTAACAGAACTCATATTTTTCCACAAGTGATAACAATACACTAATGGCAAGGATATCAATTAGTAGTAAAATGTTTTTAAAAATAAAAGAAAAAACTTACTCTGTTAATATTTCATTTAATAGATAATATACACATGTGGCTCTTTATTCCCATTTTTTTTTTTTTTTCCTTTCAGGATGTTGCCTTATGGCTGTTTAGCGACAGGAGATCGCTCAGGCCTCATTGAAATTGTGAGCAACTCTGAAACAATTGCTGACATTCAGCTGAACAGTAGCAATGTGGCTGCTGCAGCAGCCTTCAATAAAGATGCCCTTCTGAACTGGCTTAAAGAATACAATTCTGGGTTAGTTTATTTTGTTTATTATTTTCCTGAACAAACAGCCAAATAACTGTTCTCCCAATTAGAATCATCAGTGTCCTAGAGGAAATAGTAATGTATTTATTGCTTCATTTCAGGTTAGATCAAAATGACAAATAGGACTTCCTAAAGTCGTACAGATGATTAGTGTTGAATTCTACTTTATCTATATCTTAAATTCCAACATTTAAGTATTTTAAAAAGAACTTACAAGTGTTTGTTTATATTTATCAACTTCTATAATTATGTGAATGTGTGAGCTTAAGTGAGTTCTCAATGGATTTTTGTAATAGAAGTAAATGAGTTTGTAGACTGATCTCACCACACTAAAAAATAAAGTGCTTGTATCTGTGTTTTTCATGGTTATTGTGTTGGAAAGCCCTAATATATAGGAGATTAAGGAGTTACACAGTGAGAGGAAAACACTTTGCAAGTATTTTTACCTGAAGACCTCAAAATCAGGCTTAAGTTTGATTGACAAAAATCCAAGCTCTTGTATATATCAGTTTACAAATTTTGATCTTGTCTCTAATGGGTTTGTATTCTAATTTAGGTCAGTGACATGAATGATTGGAACTGCAATACTTAACTCTTAAATATGGAATTCTAGTGTTAGGTCACAACTGACCAAAATATTCCAAAGCCCCAGCATTATCCAGAAAAGCTAATGGTCTCCTCTCGTTTCTGTGCATATGAACCTGCCCCCATCTTCACTGAAACATGACCCCAGGACACGGTCATTTGAATGCCTGAAGTCTAGTCTTATGGCTTTAAGCCAGCCTGTTCATGGTCACTCCTCTCTGTCCTGCTTCTGTGATGACCGTCCTCACTCTCTTGGCTGAGCCAGCAAGTTCTGATCATATGGTTTTGGCAGCTCTGTGTTGCAGTTCTCACAATTAAAGAGGAAACAGGTGTGGGATTGGGTCTTATCTCACTCATTTGGAGACCAAAAACGTTTGTTGCTTGTATTTTTTCTTTTGTTCAGGGATGACTTGGACCGAGCCATTGAGGAGTTTACCCTGTCCTGTGCTGGCTACTGTGTAGCTTCTTATGTCCTTGGAATTGGTGACAGACATAGTGACAACATCATGGTAAAGAAAAATGGCCAGGTGAGCTGTTCCCAGAGTCTGCCAAGGGCCTCAGGGATGCTTACTTATGTACAGCACAGTCTCTTGTGAAACTCAGGCAGATTCTGTAGTGATTCTCGGAGTCATGTGTTTGTCTTTGATTTCCTGTCCTTTGTTTCACAAACCATCTGCTTCATGTATCCATTGGTTTGTTTGCTTAGGGTTAGGTGATGAGAATTTATTTAAATTTTTTAAATTATTGTGGTTATTTAAAAGTGACCTATTCTTTTAAATAGAGTAGAAGGAAGAGATGATGTACAAAATGTATTAACTTTAAATAAGATAACCAGTGCTTCAAAAGAAAAAAGTTGAGATTAAATTTGCTTGACCCAATTTCTCATTTAGAATATCAATCTAGTCATACATAGAAGTAGGGAGAAGTGGAGTATGAGTAATATCACTCTGGGGTAACCAGGGAACTAGACCAGGTTATTTATGAAGAAGCTGTTAGTTTTCAAATGAAGATTTTTTTTTTCAGTGTGACTTACGTTTTTTTGTTAATTCCTTTAATTAAGCAACATAGATGAGATATTTGGGATAATTTTTTCAGTTTAGCCCTCTTAGAATTCCCTGCCAGGAGAAGCACATTGACAATGTGTAGGTTCCTGTGTGAACTCTGGCTCTAGGTGGGACCCAGAGTTTTAGACCTCCTGAGAGATTTAGGTAGTTCGGCTTGGGCTTTGACAGTTGGACTTTGTGTTCACACTTAAAAGGATTCCTTAGGACGTCTAGTTAATCAGATTAAACACATGAATTTTTCTTCATTCTTTCTGACACTTCTGATATGATAGTAGGGAATAAGAAATATGTAAATCTAAGACATAAAAAGTAATATGAAAAGAGGCCCCCATTGGTGAAAGACATCAGCAGATTTGGGAATGATAGAAAGCATGAGGAAAAAGTGGCAATGACTTAGCATAGCTGAGGAAAATTGAAACCTGTGTACTTTTAGAGGAGTCTGTCAGTCTGAGAAAAGCTTGGGGATCAGATGCACAAGGCACTACAGAAGGTGTGGATGGGGGAAGAGGATGAAACACGAATTGGCAGTTTTTATGTGGAGCAATTAGGTGTGTATATCCCCACTCTCAGCAAGACTCTAGATCAGCGGTTCTCAACCTGTTGGCCGCGACCCCTTTGGGGGTCGAACGACCCTTTCACAGGGGTCGCCTAAGACCATCGGAAAACACATATATAATTACATATTGTTTTTGTGATTAGTCACTATGCTTTAATTATGTTCAATTTGTAACAATGAAATTGGGGGTCACCACAACATGAGGAACTGTATTAAAGGGTCTCGGCATTAGGAAGGTTGAGAACCACTGCTCTAGATGATTCTTCTCAAGAGACTCTGATTGGTTCCAGTGAAAAGTCCTACAGATCCTGCAATTGAGGTCTCCCCCCAATCACTTTGCAAGTAAGCCCACCAATTAGTCCTACCACATACTTAGAATTTTCATTCAACTTTTTAGCAACTCATTGTTCAATATGAATGGTCGGCCAAGCATTAGCAGAAATTTGAGGGAAGCCTCCACATAAAAAATAGACCAAAACAAACAAGAGGTGAAAAAAAAACTGGGAAAACAGAATAACTATAGTAAAAAAAATGATGATTAAAATATCAAAACAAAAGGAGCATTGCACCTATAAAGTAAGAATAGGATTCTGCGGGTTTTTTGTTAAACAGAAAATAGAATTCTTAGAAATTAAAAAGAGGGACAAATAAAAAGTTAACATAGAATTAGTGTAAACTAAAGATTAGATAATATTTATTGAACTCTTAACCTGTGGAAGGCACAGTTCTAAGTTCTTTAGTTAATTTCTTCAACCCTCAGGAAAACCTTATAGAATTAGTGGTAGGGTAATCACCACTTACCAGTGAGAAAATTGAGGCAACAGACATACCATTTAAATCCTGATCATTTGGCTCAGATTCTGTTTTTTAGCCACTATGCTCTCGGTTGCTCCTTAATATACCAAAGGAACTAAAACATCTGATAAATAGAAGAAAGAAGATCCAGTAATGATAGTGAATCAATCCAGGGAGGTCCACCATCACCCTAATAGGAGTTTCAGAAAGAAGAAAAACCAAGCAAATAATATAAAACATTTCCTAAAGCTGATGTTTATGAATATCCAGTCAACAGAGCACAAAAGTTCCCTTACATTGGATGAAAAGGCCCTCATTAAGGCCCTTCGCTATGACATTTCAATGCACCAGGCATAAAGAGACAGTATTAAAACCTTCCCAGAGATGCAGCAGGCCACATACTTGGAGTCAGAAAGACGGCTTCTCAGTAGCAATATTGGACACTATAAGAGAGTGGAAGTTGGCCTTCATAGTTTTTAGGGAAAACGAGCTCTAACCCAGCATTCTAATCAGACTATGAGTCAGGTATAAAGGTGGAATAAAGACATTTTCAATCATACAAGGTCTCAAAAGCTGTATCTCCTCTGCGTCTTTCCTAAGGAGGCTATCTGAATAAGGACATCCACCAAAACAGGGTATAAACCAGTAGTTCTCAATTGGGTGCTTTTGCTCTCAGGAGACATTTGTCAACATCTGAAGACATTTCTGGTTGCTATAACTGGGGAGGTGATATTCTATTGGCATCTAGTGGGGAAAGGCCATGAATGCTTCTAAACATCTTGTAGTGTACAGGACAGAACCTCATCACAGGATTATTGGGCCCAGAATGTCAGTAGTACCAATATTGAAAAAGTCTGGTCTAAACCAAACAAGAATGTGAAGTGGGACAGGAGTTGAAGGGAGAGCCCAGGATGATGGTTGTGCAGCAGCCCTAGAGAACAGCCAGCCCAGAAAGGAACTGTTAGATTACCTGACCATGTGGGAAAATGTTTTGAAAATGATTTTTAGATTTTTAAGAAGATTTTGGGAAGAATTAATGGTAGGGTCATAGAACGCTAAGTTAAAAAAAAAAAAGTTGTGTCAAGGAAAAAGATGAGCAAAAATAGAAATGTAGTCCTAGTATTCCAGTACCCACATGGCTTAGCTTTGAAATGCATTTAAGTAGTTGAACAGTATAAACATTGAATATTAATTTGATCAGAAGTTATGATATAATGTTCCAAATTGTGTAGCATTACATCAGTATAAGAGGACTAAATCTTTACCTTCCATAATAAGAATAGTAATCCAAAATTAGGAAGTAAAAAATAAGTATAAACATACTATTTAGAAAAATGGAGGCAGATATCAGGAAAAATGGGTGAAAGTGGGGAGATGTTACCACTAAGTAGTCGCACTCAAGATGGTGAGGCAGCTACTGGGGCAAGAATATACTCTCTTTGTTATGTTTCTACATATAGAACTATAGAAATAGTTCTGTATGTAGAACTATTTGGTTTTTTAAAAATCAGACATGTTTTTTATTTTGGATATATTTTTGCCTTTTAAAGATTTGCCTTCCTCACGGGGTATATGCATTTTACTGTCAGTTATTATTGAATATAAAAGACCTATAAATGTTAGACATGCTCTCTTCCCAAGAAGGCTGTGGAAAGAGAGGGCTCAGCTGAGGGTGGGTGTAGTGCATGTGGATATAGGACTGCTGAGATCTTGCCTTTCTATTTAGAACCACAAGAAAAACAAGGGAAATGAAACCCCATTTGTTTTCCAGCTCTTCCACATTGACTTTGGACATATTCTTGGAAATTTTAAGTCTAAATTTGGCATTAAAAGGGAGCGAGTGCCTTTTATTCTTACCTATGATTTCATTCATGTGATTCAACAAGGAAAAACAGGAAACACAGAAAAGTTTGGCCGGTGAGTATTGACCTCGTGTTAAGGTAAACACACCTAACGTTTTCTCCTCTGACCAGCTGGACTTGCATTTATTTGCTGAGCAGTATTTAGGTCTGGGAAATACTCAGTCTGCTAATAGGAGGCTTGGGGGGGAATTTGCCTTTTAGATCCAGGTTGTAGTTCAGATATACTCAGAGAAGAGAAGCAATGCTGCAAATCTGAAATAAGTTACTGTGTTGTATTCTAATAGTATACCACCTTTTCCTGTCTTAGAAAATTCTCTGAAACTGTTAAGACATTTGAGAGTGAGATGCTGAGGACAGGCACTTGGCTGTCATTCAGTGTGGAATACAGTACGGGAGCCAGGGTTCAGGGGTAGACTTTGTAATCTCTGATCTATTCCTCACTCCTTGTATGTTTCCCAGCACATAACTTGTCTTCCTGTCTTTGTTTCTTCATCTTAAAATGGATACAAAAATAATTAAATTTCAGGGCTATTTTGATGATTAGAGGTATGTTATATGATGTGACCAACTCATGTTATAGCCTTACCAAATAATTGCTATTATCATTTCTAGTTCTGTCTGGGTTTCTGCAGAATATACCTCTGGGTCCATTTTTTTCTTTGGAAAAATTAAGTTTGGATGGTCCTTTTGAATGACCATCTTGAGGAGCAAGAAAGATGGCAAGATGACAGGGAGGCCCAATGCAAAAGCATTGACATTGATTTCGGGGACATTAAAGAAATTAATCTCTGGAATCAGGCCACAAATCTAGAAGTATGTTCAGAAATCCTCATGGATTATAATTATCACTTTGTTTTATAACCTTTTTTTTTTTGCCTCATAGAATTTAAAAGCCTAAATTAAGTTTTTTGTTGCCTTTTATCATAGAATTTCTGTTTGGTTTTGGTTTTGAAAAAGATATGTGTGGCCTGGCCAGCGTGGCTCAGGAACCAAGACGTTGCCAGTTCGAATTCCCGGTCAGGGCTCATGCCCGGGTTGTGGACTTGATTCCCAGTGTGGTGTGTGCAGGAGGCAGCCAATCAATGATTCTTTCTCATCATTGATGTTTCTATTTCTCTATCCCTCCCCTTCCTCTCAGAAATCAATTTTTTAAAATTTTTAAAAAGGAAGGAGATATGTGTGATTTTAGAGAGCTTGATTTATTTTATGTAAATTTTAGTCCTGGCACAGTTTTCAAAGAAGCAAAACCATTAATTCAGTAGAAAATGTTCAGCTCTTGTGGAAAGCCTAGCTATGTCTCTCTTGTTTTCCTGTACTAAATTTGCTCTCTCCCCCTCTAACATCATGCTCTTGTGATTTGCTGCATCAACTAAAGGTTCCGCCAGTGTTGTGAGGATGCCTATCTGATTTTACGACGGCACGGGAATCTCTTCATCACTCTCTTTGCACTGATGCTGACTGCAGGGCTTCCTGAGCTCACATCAGTCAAGGATATACAGTATCTTAAGGTATAAACCCCTTTCTGTGTATATCGGAGTTCAAGTATACCTGCCTATTTCATTCAAATGTTCAAAGGGAATGGAACAAAGTCATGTTCAGTGAGATAGTTCTTACCAGGAGTGGTAGTGACAAACACTTGAGTAGCTGTCTTGCAGTAGTCATAAATTCATTTCATCTTCAAAAACCCTTTGGCAGAGGTCATATTATCACCCTACCTTGGTTTCTTTCTCATCATTGATGTTTCTATTTCTCTATCCCTCCCCTTCCTCTCAGAAATCAATTTTTTAAAATTTTTAAAAAGGAAGGAGATATGTGTGATTTTAGAGAGCTTGATTTATTTTATGTAAATTTTAGTCCTGGCACAGTTTTCAAAGAAGCAAAACCATTAATTCAGTAGAAAATGTTCAGCTCTTGTGGAAAGCCTAGCTATGTCTCTCTTGTTTTCCTGTACTAAATTTGCTCTCTCCCCCTCTAACATCATGCTCTTGTGATTTGCTGCATCAACTAAAGGTTCCGCCAGTGTTGTGAGGATGCCTATCTGATTTTACGACGGCACGGGAATCTCTTCATCACTCTCTTTGCACTGATGCTGACTGCAGGGCTTCCTGAGCTCACATCAGTCAAGGATATACAGTATCTTAAGGTATAAACCCCTTTCTGTGTATATCGGAGTTCAAGTATACCTGCCTATTTCATTCAAATGTTCAAAGGGAATGGAACAAAGTCATGTTCAGTGAGATAGTTCTTACCAGGAGTGGTAGTGACAAACACTTGAGTAGCTGTCTTGCAGTAGTCATAAATTCATTTCATCTTCAAAAACCCTTTGGCAGAGGTCATATTATCACCCTACCTTGGTGTTCGTGCTCCCTGCTGCAAACGGCATTTAAATAAAAACAGTAGGTCCAGAGGCATGGATGCATGGGCCAGACTGATAGATTTCAGAGGGGAGGGCGGTGGGAGGGATGGGAAGTGATTGACCAAAGAACATATATGCATAGCCCACAGACAC
This sequence comes from Myotis brandtii, assembly GCF_000412655.1. Lineage (NCBI taxonomy): Eukaryota > Metazoa > Chordata > Mammalia > Chiroptera > Vespertilionidae > Myotis > Myotis brandtii. Next base: position 1,441,547 of record NW_005356674.1, read on the forward strand.
AGACCAGTAGTGAGGTGAAGGCCTGGGGTGGGTGGGGGCTGGGTGGAGGTGAGAAAGGGGGGGCATGGGGGCATCTGTAATACTGTCAACAATAAATATAAAAATAAAAATATGAGGCGCCAACTTCATGTTGGCTGGGGTGGCATGGCCAGGTAAGCTCCCTGCAGACATTTGCATGTCACTTTGGAGCATGTATAAAATCTGATTCTGATTTTTTTTCCCCCCTTCAATTTTTAGGACTCACTTGCCTTAGGGAAGAGTGAAGAAGAAGCACTCAAGCAATTTAAGCAAAAATTTGATGAGGCACTCAGGGAAAGCTGGACTACTAAGGTGAACTGGATGGCCCACACGGTTCGGAAAGACTACAGATCTTAATGATCAGCCTTTTGTTTCATTTTCATTTTGCACTTGCACTAAATTGAACATGACCCTGCCAGAGATTTTATAAAGGGAATGAAATTCTGAATCTCAGTTAAATTAAGAACAATGCATCAACAGAACCTAATCTGAACAATCCCCAATGATCACCCTCTGCTTTTTGTATGCTTCCAAGATTCATCACGAAAACTGTCAACATTACGGATAATCATTTCCTGCTGACTTTGCACGCCAAGGAATGCTACTAGAGATTGTTTTTTGTCTTTTTAAATTTTATTTTCATTATTTGGTACTTTTCCAGAAAGGTGTAAATACTTCTTTTATGAATTGTGACCAAGTATTATCACTCAGCCAACTTATTCACACCTGGGGACTGGTGGCTGTTCTTATTTTCCAAATGAGGCTTAAAAAACGGTATCTTTCTTCCTTTTTAAATTGTGTAAACTACAAATTATAATATAATATGAAATTATGATTATTTTTCAAAAGAAATCTTTTAAACCTGTGGGAACATTAATTCTTTTGTTGATATTTATCTATCGTGATAGCATCATCCCGGCCAGACTTGCTGAAAATCTACTGGTGAGGCAAATATAATATATTTGCTGCCTATATATTTATAAAATTTCTAGAGAGAGTTCTGTATAAAAAGATGTTTCTTTGTTTTCCTTCAGCCTCTGTTTTACAGAAAGCGGAGCATTTCCCTAAGTTACTTTTTAGTTAATTATGTGATCCAGTTCTTCCAGCTGCTTCTGTACTGAGGCGCACATTAATACAGATTTTACTGTATCTGTGAAAGAGTTCACTTCATAGAGCATAATACTTGAGCAAATGTATCCAAGACAGAAGCAAATGAAAAGGACACTCTTATGAAATAAACTTCAGACCTAAAATTCAGTATTTTAGTAAAATGCCAGCTGTTCTTACTGTATTTATTAAAACTTATAAAGATGTGATTTTTTTTTAAGGATATTAGTTGAAAATGAAATGGTTTCATGCCACATGGAATTCTTTAATTTATTTGTTGAGGTACCATATGTTTAGGGTGCTAGACGGCAAATAATGTTGTTAACATGTGCAATAGGAACTACTGGTTTGAATGTGTAAATGGATGCTCTTTCTGAGTACTGGCAACATTCAGCAAAACTACTGCTTTTTCTCCAAAGACTATTGGGATCTCCAATCCTCATTGACGTGGGAAAGAAAACTGAGTATTTGCCCTGTGACTGAGTTTTCTATAGGAATTTCATTAAAGATTGTTTAATTTTGTTGTCTTCCTTCATGTTTTCTGTCAAATAAATGTGTGAGCTGGTTTCGGCTGCTCTTGGGGTGTGTGGGCCTCCTCTTTATGGGCAGACAGGCCTTAGGACCTTGGCACTGGGCTCTGAAGAAACAGTCAAGTCAAGACAGACCAACCTCAGGAATTGTAAGGCACACGGTCTCTTCCCTGACTTCCCTCCTTGCTTCCCTATCCCATTAGTACTATGGGAGGCCTCTGGACTTAGGTGGGAGCTTGAGCAAGAGGGTGCCCTCATCAGGTTTCCATATCTTTGGGAGGAACCCCGAGGTCTAGAAGGCCTCTTCAGTTACTCGGTACCCAGGCCAAGGCCAGGCCGTACCACTTTGGCACTCTCTTCCACAGGCAGATGCTCAGAGCAGGTCAGTTTCTTGGAAATAACTCAGCTGAGAATGGGGGTTGATCTCTCAATAGTACCAGGGCTGGTCTAGACTCCGCAAGAGTTCCAGGAATAGGACTGTAGAAGGATGGTTTGTTCAGGGATTTTTGTCTGGTATCAGTCCATCATTACATGCAGCAGATTGCAAGCCAGGGGTTTGGAGGATGGTGAACATTGCCTGGCAGAAATGGGCACCACTGTTTCCAGAGGGGTCTCCTCAGTCAGTGAATGTGAATGTCTTGAAGAGTAAAAAAGGGAAATGACCTCTCAGTGCTGGACCTGAGTCCAGAATGGCTTGTTTCATACTGTACGCCCCTAAAGGTGCCAGGACACTGGGGCAGGAGCCCTCAGTAGCTGCTAAGCATACTAGTAATTAGTAGGTGCTCCCTACATACTTGCTGAATTGCATGTCTGATTCTCCGGGCCTCTGGCTGAGCCAGAGAGGAGGAAGTAAGAGGCAGAGGATAGCTAGCCTCTGGGATGGGTTGGGGTCTGAGCTGCAGGACAGGCTTTTTTGCATGGGGCTGGTTACCCAGTGCCTTGGCTGTTAAGTGCTCTGGTCAAATCTTACCCCAACACACTTAGCTCCCTCTCCTTTTGGTACTTTCCCAAAACGAGGTTTTGGAGACCCTGTGCCTTTCCATACTTGAGGACATCTGTCTGGGAACACAAAGGATGACTTTGTTGAACAAGCGATTCCTGAGTATCGTCCTCATGTCGTTAGGAGACCCTGGGCTGCAGGCGCCAATGTTTGCAATCCAGCTCTGCCTCTGTGACCCTTGAGTAAGGTGTTTATTTCTCAGGGTCTGAGCTTCCTAGTTTGTAAAATGGAATCGGAAATAACTGCTCCTCACTCAGTCAAGCTCATTTCTTTCCCTGCTTCCCCCTCTTAAAGACCACTTCCCTGAGAGCTCTATCCTGTCTCCTAATTCAGCACCAAACCTCAGCCAGGCAGTTGAATGTAGGGGTCACCCTTCTACGGAAGGTGAAAGATTGATTAGTCCTTGGACCAAGTGGAGAGCAGAGAGGTACAAAGGACTGGGACCCTGACTATTGGAGATGGGCAGCTCTTAGGAGGGGGCTGGAGCTGGGGCTCCTTAGAAAAGCTGAGTCTTTGAGGACAGATAGGAGCTAGGTGAAGGGGTGATAGGAAGAGCAAACTAGGCAGAAAGCATATGAAGGTGAGATAAAGCAGGGTTCATGGGCAGTAACACGCTCAGCAATTATTTCTTTCCCCTTCTACTCCAGAATACAGCACCTCTTCTCAGGGATCCAGGTAGGATCTAAACATCAGTCATTTGGATTTTCTCCTTTGTGAAATGCCTGCTTCAGTCCTTTGTCCATTTATTTGGTTACCTCCTGTCACTTTGGTGTAGGGTGGATTTTTAAAATCTTGCTTTTTTACTTTTTGTTACGTGAAATTACATACACACACACACACACACACACACACACACACACACACAGCCCAGTGCACAAAATTTGTGCACTGGTAGGGTCCCTAGCTGCTGCTGGCTGCCGGCTGCCAGCTGGGGCCTTCCTCCCTTCCCCCGGCCAGCCCTGCCCCCTGGTCAAACTCCCAGTCAAGGGGACATTTGCATCTTATGCTTTTATTATATAGTCTACTCATTGTGTGACTTTCTCATTTTTATAATGGTTTTGTTTAACATGATCTTAATTTTAATATCAAATTTATCATTATTTCCCTTTATGGTTAATATTTCTTGTGTAGTATTTAAGAAATCTTCCTTTATCCCAAGGTAGGTATTCTCCTGGATTATGCTAAAAGCTTTACTTTTTACCTATTTCATTTAGAGCTATAATCTGTTTGGAATTGCTTTCTATATATAGTGTGAAGTGGGAATCAAATTTTGTTTTTTCAAAGTTGTCCCAATATCTTCTATTGGAAAAATAATCTTTCCCCACTGTTCTATAGATCCACCTTTGTCATAAACCAAGTGCCCATATATACGAGTCTGCTCTGGCCTTTAGAAGACCCCAGTAGATTTCATCTCCCTATTTTTATTTTATCAAACTCATACATAACATTTAGTGTGTTTGAAGCACATATCTAAACTATATATATTCAATCCTTATAACTAGCTTATGTGATAGGTATAATTGTTCTTCCCCACTTCACAGATGAGAAAACTGAAGCATAGAAGGTTCAGTAATTTGTCCAAAGTAGGAATCAGTATGCAAATACAGGGAGTTTGTCTTAAGTGTAAGTTCTTTACTTACAATTTTTGATGATGCTTTCATACATATTTTAAAATCTGCCCATTGATATTCACCAAAAGAAACCTATGGAAATTTTGAATGGGATTGCATTAAATTGTAGATTAGGTTGAGGCAAATTGACATCTTCAGAATATTGACTTCCAATCTGTATTATCCTTTATTTAGATCCTCTTTCAATAATATCCATAATGATTTATAGTTTTCTATGTATAGTCTTGTATATCTTTTGCTAGATTCCTGGGTATTTAATTTTCATTGTTGTTAAAATATCACAGTAGTTTTGGAAGAGTGGTCCCCTGACTAGGAATATTAGTTAGTATCACTTAGAAACTGATTAGAACTACAATTTCTTGAGCCTCACACTAGACCTACTGAATCAGAAACTCTGGAGATAGAATCCAACAATATGTGATTTAGTAAAATTTTAAAGTTTCAGAGTAATAAAAAATACAATTGATGTATTTATCAGACTTATTAAACATTCTTATTAAGCCTATTTATAGAAATTATTTTAATTTCACATAAATCATCTACAGCTTTATTTCTTCTTTCTATTCCCTTCAACATTTTATTTTTTTAAATATATATTTTATTGATTTTAGAGAGGAAGGGAGAGGGAGAGAGAGATAGAAACATCAATCATGAGAGAGAATCATTGATTGGCTGCCTCTTGCACGCCCCCTACTGGGGATTGAGCCCGCAACCCAGGCATGTGCCCTTGGCTGGAATCGAACCTGGGACCCTTCAGTCTGCAGGCCGACGCTCTAACCATTGAGCAAAACCAGCTAGGGCAACATTTTATTTCTTGTTCTTGCCCTTCTGCATTGGTTAGGAATTCCAATAAAAGGTGAAAGTTTTCAACATTAAGTATGGTGTTTGTCCTAGACTCTGGATCTTTTACCAGATTAAGGAAGTAAACTTCAATTCCCAAGATATATATTGTTTTAAGTATGAAAGGGAGCCTCTGGATTGGTAAACGCATGTATAGACCAGGTGTTGGAGCTCCTGCGCTCAGGACCCATCCGGACCTTGCCCTGTGGACCTCTTCATCAGTATGTTATTTCTAACCTTTATAATAAACTGGTAATGGTAAGTTTTAAAAAATCATGAAAGGATGTTGAATTTTATCAAATCATTTTTCTATATTTTATTAAGATGTTCATAAAGTTTTTCTGATTTGGTGAGTTATATTGATTGACATGCAAATATTAAACCAAGTTTACATTCCTAGAATGAGCAATTTGATTGTAATGTATTATCCTTTTTATATAGTGCTGGGTTTGATTTCCAATATTTCATTTGGGGTTTTTGCATCTATTTTCATCAGCGGGATTGACCCTTAAGTTTTTTTTAAGGTCTGTGTCAGGTTTTGTTATCAAGGTGTTTGTGATGTTATAACACAAGTAAGACTGACATTACTTCTTAAAAGATAGAATTTTGCCAGTGACCTTATGCCTGATGTTTTCTTTGAGATATGGATGTGATTTATTTAATAGCTAAAATAATATTCAGATTTTTGTATCTTGTGTTCATCTTAGAGAGTTCCAATTTTCTAGGAATGTGTCCATTTCATCTACATTTTCAAATTTATCTTTATAATGTTTTGAGTTTAGTGGATTGATAGTGATGTATTTTTCAACCTTGGTATTGGTTAGTGCCTTCTTTATTTTCTGAATTGGTCTCAGTAGAGGTTTTCCAGTTGCATTGATCTTTACAAAGAATCAGCTTTCTGCTTTTTTATCCTGTTGTTTTTAATTCTCCTTTATTTTTATTTCCTTCCTTCTATTTGTATTTATTTTGCTGTTATTCCTCTCCTCCAATTGTATGTTTGCTTAGCTGATCAATAGCAATCTTTATAGTAATAACCTTTATCTGCATCTCATAAGTTTTGATATGAAGTCTTCATTACCATTCAGAACAAAATATTTTCTAATTTCCATTTTGGTTTCTCCATGGCCTACTGCTTATTTAGAAGTATGCTTATTAGTTTCCAGATACTCATGGATTTTCTTATTACCATTTCGTTGATTTCTAGGTTGCATGGCATTCAGAGAACATCTTCTGTATGATTTCAGTTCTTTGAAATTTTGTGGGACTTGTTTTTATGTCTCACACTATGGTCAAGTATTATAAATGTTCAGTGTGCATGTAAAAAACCCATTTTCTTCAATTATTAGATTGTTTTATGTTCATTAGATCAAGTCTGCTAATTGTGTTACTATTTAAGTGTACTTATCTTTACTGAGTTTTTGCCTAGCATTTATGAGAGAGATAAGTTAAAATATCCCACTATGATTTTGGATTTGCCTATTCTAGTTATGTCAATTTTTGTTTTATAGAGTTTGAGGCAATATTACCAGGTACATACAAATTTAAAGATGATTGTTCTCCACCATGTGAGGACACAGTGAGAAGGCAGCTCTCTGCAAGCGAGGAGGCGGGCTCTCACTGGGGAACCAAATCAGTCAGTGTCTTGATCTTGGACTTCTCAATCTCCAAAACTGTGAGAAATGTATGTCTTGTTTCATCCACAGTCTATGGAATTTTGTCATAGCAGCCCAAGATGACTAATGACCACCAATGAAGACATAAATTGGTTCCCAAAAGTGGGATATGGCAAGTTGCCAGTCCTAAAATGGGGAATGTGAGCTGAGGTACATGAGGAGCAGTGAGGACCTCCCCACCCCTCCCCTACACACACACATGCCCAGTTAGGAAATTGTCATCATTGTTCCACAGCAGCAAAGCAAGCAGGTTGAACGGTACCTGTGTATCTCGGGATTTTGACCACATGTTCACAGAGGCTAGCGCTCTAGGACTTGATAAAAAAATATTGGGATGTTGGTGGTGGAGTCTTCTAGTGGGCTTTAGTAAGGTCCTGTAAGAAATACACTCTTTTCTCACAGCTGCCTTGTCTGAAAGTAGAAAGGAGGGGAAATGCAGACTGTGTAAGGCAGGTTTTCCGACTATGGCTCAGAGCCAGTGTTAAAGCCAAATTTGCAGCCCCAAGTCAGTAAGAATGAAGATTGAAAGAAAAACAAAAAAAAATTTAGAGATGATTTATATCCCTGATGAATTGAACTATTTAAAAATTATTTTAAAGTGTTATGTATTTCTGGTAATTCTTTTTTGCCTTAAAGTTTACTTTAACTGATGTTAATATCATTATACCAGCTTTCATTTTTTTAATTATGCTATATTTTTTCAAAAATTTTTCCTGTTCCCTCTGCAATTCTCTGAGTTGTCTTTTATTATCTTGAACATTTTAAACATAGCTCTACATCTAGTGAACTCTCACTCTGTAGCCCCTGTGAGTCTGTTTCTACTGTTGGTTATTTCTGTACGCCCATTCAAGTTGTCCTGTCTCATATGCACAAGTGAGAAATATATGAAGACATCCATTTTTATAAACACAATCAAGCAGCACCAGTTTTATAATGTTTATTATAGTAAAAGGTCCTTTTGTAAAACATTAGTGATTTTGGTCCATATCTTATTTTCCATTTGGCTTTGAAACATTTTTACATTATTTACAAAATAAATTGCAAGTCTTTTTAATTGTATATAATTTTTTTCCCTGACTCTTGGAACATTACAGTTTCAAGTAACTAAAAAAATAAAAACATGGCAGATCAAATGTACTCAGAAGTACATATTGAACATATTTAATTACCACAGTAATGTAAAAGTCCTGATTGTTACTTAAGATTAATGTTCATGAACATGAAGTCATTCAAGAATCTCTGGGATTTCCCTGTTATCCACAATGAGAGTGTGAATAATTCCTTCTCTCCGCTTCCCACTACTGACAGCCTTTATGTAACAGTCGTGGTTCCCAACACTGAAGTGAGTTTCAGTCCCATCATCGACAAACTCACCCTAGGCCAACAGAGAAGGAGAAATTAGTGTTCAGAAACACTTACCTTTGTCTAGAGCACTAACACCATCTAAAAGGGTGGTAAAATGAAGTACATGGTAAATGTTAAGCTTTGCAATATTAGAAACTAGTATTTAGGTGCTTTTACATTCTGCTACGAATTGAAAGTTTCTTGTCTACAATCTAAGAATCTTAAGTTTGGGAGGAAAGTAAAGCCATGCACTCATGGCTCTGTGTATGTAACATGTACTGTGCCGACATACAGAGTATTTTCAAAAGTAAAAAAGGTAAACGTGATAGAAAACACTTATTAGTTACTTATTCTATACCAAGAACAGTGTACATGCATTATTTTATTGCATCCTCACAAGAACCCTGACAGAAATACTATTATCCTCATTTTATAGATGAGGAAAGTGAGGCACAGAGTAGACAACTTGCTAAAGGCCCTAGTCAGCAAGGGATGGAGTGTTCTTAACCACTCTGAAGATCTGACTCCTCAGGGTGTGAAGTGGCTTTATCATAAAATACAGAGATAACAAACACTACTAGAACCAGACTTGCTCTGTCCTATACAGTAGCCACTAGCCATATGTAGCAAAATCGAGCATTTGAAATGTGTTGAGTCTGGAATGAGATAGGCTGTTTAAGTGTAAAATAAACACTGGATTTGGAATACTTAGTATGGAACGAAGAATGTGAAATAACTCACTAAAAACTCTATTGATTGCATGTTAAATAATACTATTTTGATAGACTGATTTAAATCAAATATGTTATAAAATAAATTTCACCTTAAAACATTATGGCTAATAGAAAAGTTACACTCAAAGCTCGTGGCTGTGGCTCATACTGAATAGTACTGATCTGGAATAAAAAAATAGGGGTCAAATAGTACAGAGAAGGAAGGAAGAAGAGGAGGGCTAGAGGATAAGGATGAATTACCCCAGAAAGCAAAGAAACCCCAGTCAGACTTAAAACTTGGCTGTGAGCTTCCTGGCAGCCAAAGCAGACAGAGCAAGGTCCCGCAGCTAATGTTATCGAACCAAAGAAAGCACAGGTGCGTCAGGGAGAAGCGCTTTCCTAGCTCTGAGAAGAATGTGGTCAAGAGCTCTTCGGAGCGGTGTACTGAACACCTCCAAAGTGAGCAGGTCTGGACCTGGAGTGCAATGTGTTTCCACTCTTTTTTATATTGAGCCTTGAAAAATGTCTTTTAAGTCATGCTTCTGTAAAGATCAATTCAGAGGGCAGGGCAATGGTTTAGTAACATAATTCCTCTAAGTAGCTTCTTGACAATGTGTCAGATTCATAACCTTGGTCATGATGCTTGGAGTTAAAAAGGAAAAGGAGAAAATAAGCTGTAACTTGCAGGTGTGCATAGTACTGGGGAGGCTGCCCGAACACAGAGCTGCTGGAAGTGTCCTGCAAACTAGGCTGTAGTTACAATGAGGAGGCGACTGGGTCATAAAGAGCTATTGTCCACACACTTGTGGTTTCCTATCAATTACTGAGAAACAGAGACATCGTAGGGTGGACACTATTTTGAACTAATTTACAACCATATTAGTACCATAAAACAATGTTCTCTTTACATATGCACTGGAGAATTCTGTGAATGTGGTTCAAACTGCTCATTCTCCACCGAGAGAACTGCAGGGTAGGAAAGTAAGAACAGGAAGGAGCACCGGCCATGGTGCTGGGCACGCAGCAGGTGCCCAATCCATGTGAATGGTAACAGAAGCTGTTCCAAAAGGGGTCACGGGATACCGAAGAGCTCGCCAAGCCTCTCTGCATAAAAGAAGTCCATGAGTAGATTGAACTTGGAGAGTGGCTTAAGCTCTGAGGATCAATTTTGAGTGAGTCCTGGTTAAATTTCCCTTCAAGAATTAATGCCAGGATTAAGTCTTGATTTATGGCTTGGGCAATTCCTCAGAGCAGACATCTCTAAGACCCAGTAGGTTCTGGGTCAGTGATGGCGAACCTATGACACACGTGTCAGAGATGACACTCGAGCTAATTTTTTTGGTTGATTTTTCTTTGTTAAATGGCATTTAAATATATAACATAAATATCAAAAATATAAGTCTTTGTTTTACTATGGTTGCAAAGATCAAAAAATTTCTATATGTGACACGGCACCAGAGTTAAGTTAGGGTTTTTCAAAATGCTAACACGCCGAGCTCAAAAGGTTCGCCATCACTGTTCTAGGTAGTCTGAATAAGTTTATCCCGGACCAATCACCTCTTCTCATCTTTCTATACCTACACCAGACAGGGGAGATGATGGCAGCATCTACTATTGTGCTGCAAGCGAAAAATGTGACTAGAGAAGAGAGCATCTCGTTCTCGAGCCCTGGTGCACCTGAAGCCAGCATGAAAAGCAGGTACTCCTGCTGGCCAGGTGACCCAATAACACGTGGGAATTTCCACCTGACAATTTCAGTTCCTAGTCCCAAGCTCCCTGCTTCCCAATATAGTCTCCTCTGCTTTCACCCCCTCCCCGTGCTATGTATACTACACTATTCTTTCTTTTTTTTTAAATTGAATCTATGGGGGTAATATTGGTTAATAAAATTATATAGTTTTCAGGGATACAATTCTATATACACCACTATTATTTAATTCCAGCTTGGAATTCACTCCTATATTCATCTCACTCACAGTGCAAGTAGCTGATAGCAAAAGCCAAACACACTGAGGTTTAGGTAGGGATTTCATCCTGTGTGGCCACAATGAGTGTGTAGCCTCTGGCACTGCTAGTCTATAAATTCCACTTCACTTCTGGGGGTGGTGACAATGCCCTTTCCTGCCTGCCTTTGTGTCACCATCTGACATTATGTGCATCGTTTCTTTTTCAAAAACTTTGCTTTTAGGAAAGTACCATCTGTTTTGAGCGTATGATATAAAGCCTCCTATTCAAAGTGACCTGTGGATCAGCAGCATGGGCCTCACCTGGGGAAATGTTAAAAATGTGCATGTATGTTTGAGAAGCAGCAGAAAGCACCACTTTAACGTGAATAAATACAGAATATGCAACTTTTGGGGGAGGAATTTTCTAATGGGGGGACTCTTTTTAGGATAGAGCCTGGTCCAGGAAATGAAAGGTAGAGTGAGGTTGGGCAAGCTTACAACGTAAGTTGTTTCCAAATTCTTGCTGCCCCAAGCACTTTCCGGGAAAGGTTTTCAAATTTTGGAGTCTGAAATAATTTCTCCCTTTTTTGTTTTCAACTAAGAGGACCTTCGGGTTAATTATAAAATCTTCAAAATTAGGAAATGTAGCAACATTTCAACAGTAACTTACACACATGGTGTGAAGAATAATCAAAAGGTCAACTTACCGCTGTCTCCATTTTTTTACCATTGCACCATACATCCATAGTGTCTTTTTCTGTAAAAGTAACAAATTAAAAATTATATGATTTAAAGATAAAGTTAACTCTTTATAATTTTTAGAAAGGTTTAATACATTGGATTCCTAAAAGTCCATTAACTTCACAACTTTGAATTGGTTCTAAATTTGAAGAAACGGATTTTCTTCACAGACAAAATCAAAATGAAACAAACTTTTAAGAGAAAATCATGATCCCAATGCAAATTGATGAAGACTTGTTAAACTCAAAAGTAAATAACCAATGAACTTATATGCCTATATGCATAACCCATAGACACAGACAATAAAGTGGTGAAGGCCTGGGGGGAGGGGAGGAGAGCACTGGGGTAAAAGGGAACATATGTAATACTTTCAACAATGAAGATTTAAAAGAAAAAAAAGTTCCCATAAAAGAGCTGGACAGTTAGAGAAAATAATTAAACAGCCATTATAAAAAGCCAATCAATTCTGCAGTAACAGCAATCACTTACCCAACACAACTCTCAAGTCTTCACCATCCAAATGTAATACCCAAGTACTGGTGGTTTTTGATCTGTTCTCCATATACTTCTTAAGACTTTTCCCATTAATTTCCAGAGTATATTCATAAGCAAAACCACTGACAGCATCTATATTTATGGTTGCTTTTGTCTTTGCAGCTCCAACACAGAAGGTTTCTTTGCCCACTAATTTGAACATCCATTCTTTTCTTATCTCTTCCTAAGTAATAAAATAGAAAAGTTGAAAACACACAAATGGAAGAAAATGTAATGTTAGAAATAATATAATTAAAGTGAGCAAATGATAATGCTACATAGTTAGATGTAATATTAATTTGTGATGCAAAGGTTTTAGACTCTCAAGGCATTTTACATTTAAATATTAGATATTATAGCCTACTAGAGGCCCGGTGCATGAAATTCATGCACTGGGGTGGGGGTCCCTCAGCCTGGCCTGCGCCCTCTTGCAGTCCAGGACCCCACGAGGGATAGCCACCTGCCGGCAGTCAGACATCCCTCTCACAGTCTGGGGCTCTTGTAGTCCGGGACCCCTCAGTTTAATGTCATATAGTTTAGACCAGTGATGGCGAGCCTATGACACGCGTGTCAGAGGTGACACGCGAACTCATTTTTTTTGGTTGATTTTTCTTTGTTAAATGGCATTTAAATATATAAAATAAATATCAAAAATATAAGTCTTTGTTTTACTATGGTTGCAAATATCAAAAAATTTCTATATGTGACACGGCACACCAGAGTTGTTAGGGTTTTTCAAAATGCTGACACGCCGAGCTCAAAAGGTTCGCCATCACTGGTCTATGAATTCCTTAACTATGATTCAATAGCTTTGTACAGCAAAATGATACAGGCCAAAATATAAAGATAACCACTTTAGTAAGAGAAAAGCCTGAGTTCACATATGAAGAATCTACATTAACAAAATAAATCTCTCTGTATACCATATTTACAAAGTAACATGCTTTTTTCCTACCTTCCCATCTACATATACCACTCGTTTGCCGGATGTGGTCCCATGTTCAAATTCAATCCTATGGACTCCATCACTCAAAGCAACATCCCAAACGGCTACAAGATCTGTCATTTTTAACAGGCTATCCGGAGGGCTAAGGGAATAAAATACAGCAGTTATAATAGGCCAGAAACAGTTATAGGATAGCCAACTAATCCTTCCAAGATGAAAATAACAGATTTTTAAAACCCATAAAATTACAAAATATGAAAGTGATATTACCTAAGAAATCTCACTCACAGTACACGTAACTATCTTCTCCCTCTTATGCACTCTTCCTTTAAGATGAAAGTATTCTCATGGGTATACAGTCAGGTAATTCCAAACAAAGTCACCTTAACATTAATAGGATTAAGAATCTATGACAGTATTCTAAGCTAGGCTACAGAATAATGCTTGGAAAGGTCAGTAAGAAGTCTCTATTTCTCCCTCCCCTCATTGGAAAGCAGAGTACAGTATTTTGTTGGGGTTTTTTTTTTCCCAGATCCAATCATTCCAAAAGAAGAATTCTATAAACCTTTCATACTTAAACCAGTGACTAAGAATTAATTTTAACAAAAACACTTTTTAATTTACTAAAGTAAGACTGAGAAAAAGAGATGTCATGGAAGAAATGTCCTATAATAAAGGTTAAAATGTTACGGAAAATAGTAACTCTTGTCATTGCTATAGGAAATCTTATTTTTTTTAAAAGGAAAAAGAAAATCTTATTTAAAAAATAAAGGATTTTATTTAGTCAGGAGTTTCTGGCATAATTTAAACACACTTTAATATAAAACAAATATAAATATTTTAATATAAAACATGTTTCCTATGTACATGACATATATAATATTATATTGATAGAGGTTTTTAGCTTTGAGAGAAGTAACACGACAGCCTTAATGATCATCGCTAACAGTGAAGTGTTTCTGTGTGCCAGTCACTGTTCTAAGAGCTTTACCTGTGTTAACTCATAGAATCCTCATCATGGATGGGCACTATCATTATCCCTGTTTTAAAGGTGAGGAAACTGAGGCTCAGAGAGGCTAAGGGCTTGTCTAAGGTCACAAGGACAGTAAGTGGATGGGATTTAAACTTCGGACTCTGGCTCAAGAGGCTGTTCTCTTACCTACGACCGACCCTTCATTCCCTCTCGTCTCCTCCGTGTGCTCTAAATCAGAGCTACTGGATGGGTTTGATATCGTCTTGAAGTGATTGCCAAGAACTGTGTGCTGAGAGGGATTTGAAGATCTTACATCCAGGTCCTCTAAAGGACGCCACGCTAGTGGTGCCCACCCTCGTGCCGGGTGTTTACTACCCTCCTTCACCTCATAGAAAAGCAAAACCATGCTTTCTGCAATTGTACACAATGTGTCCTTTAACAAATAGCCTGGATAAATAACTCTTCTGAGTGACTAAAACAATCTTGAAAGTTTCAGAAGCTAGTTTGATGGCAATGCAAGATATTTACCTTTCGTCATCTTCAAAGATAGGACTCTCATCTCCAGATGCCATGGTTGGCAAAACAGTCTTTAATCCAATTAGCAGCCAGGAAAGAAAACAGAATTGCAGGCAAGAAAGATTGAGAGCAACAAAGATGACATCTGTAAAAGGGCTTTTCTAACTTGGCAATCCATTTCTTAAAATGGAATGAAGTTTCTGATGAAACAGCTTTTACATACAATAGAATTGCAATCTCTAATTTTCAGGGAAAGAAGTCAAGTCATTCAAATCGGTTCATCATATTTTTCTGTGGTATGGCTTTATAATTTCCTAAAACTAGAGAATAAACTCTAGTTTATTTCAAGGGTTATACCACATCAGAGCATCAAGAGACCTAGGGGTCCCCTGGGTCCCATGCTTCTCAAATTGAGACAGAAGAAGCCCCAAGGGTCTGAGGCAGTGGGTCAGGGAATACATAAAACTCGAGGATAAACAGAATGCATCTTTTGGAAGCATCAATGTTACAGGTGGTTACAATTTAAAATGCAATCTTCATATTCAATTTTAGAAGGCTACATTATGGTAGAATATATCATTAAAACAAATTTTTTAGATAACTTCAAAGAAACGGTGAGTTTGCAGGAAGCAGCCAAGAATATGCTAGCTGGCTTTAGAAGAGCAAACTTAATTTACCTGTCTACTCAAGCCCACTTAATTTACTAGTGCCAAAAATGAATCCACAAAAATTATGTGGTTTGCTCAGGCCACTAGCAGGGCCCAAGCCAAACCTAGAGCCCAGTGTTCCTGTGCAATTAACTAAACGATAACTGGGCTATAATACTAATTAAGTTTTACTGAGATCAGAAGCACAGATGTACTCACATACACAGGAAACCCTCCATATTTGAAGATTTGGGATTAACGGTTATACCCCTGCCATACCTACTGAAAAATGGGTTCACTAATTTTTGCTCCCAAGTTCTAGCCTAGCCTAGCCTTCTTCCTACTGATGCCAGAGGGTGCTCTCTTTCCTTGTTAAAAATGGAAGCTCAAACAACCAAAAGCCACAAATTCTTTTTTTGTTTTTGTTTTTTTAAAATATATTTTATTGATTTTTTACAGAGAGGAAGGGAGAGGGATACATCTCCTACTGGGGATGTGCCCGCAACCCAGGTACATGCCCTTGACCGGAATCGAACCCGGGACCCTTCAGTCCGCAGGCTGACGCTCTATCCACTGAGCCAAACCGGTTTCGGCACAGAAATTGTTTTTTTAAAAGATGTTAAGAGATTAGCATCCATAAAAGCAATATAACAGGCAAAGAAAAGCTAAGAATTTTAGAATGAAAACTAGGTATTTAAAACACTTTGTACCTAAAATAAATCCCTCTTTTTTTTTTATTAGCACCTTAAAATATTGTAGATTTTTCTAGTCTTAGGAAGCCCTAGGGTACCTCCTATGAAAGTGGAGGGTAGATGGAACTTATTATGCTAAGCGAAATAGGCCAGTCTGAGAAAGATAAATATCACATGATTTCACTCATATGTGGGATATAATGATCAACATAATCTGATGAACAAAAATAGATCCAGAGACAAATGGCAGGGGAGGTGTGTGTGTGTATGTGTGTGTGGGGGGGGGAGGGCGAGGGGAAGAGGGGGTTAGAGATCAACCAAAGGACTTGTATGCATGCATATTAGCATAACCAATGGACACAAACACTGGGGCAGTGGGGGCTTGCCCGGGGTGAGAATGGTTGTTGTTTTTTTTTGGGGGGGGGGTCAATTGGGGAAAAATTGAATTGATGTAAAACTTAAGACAATAAATAAAAAGAAAGTGGAGGGTATCCTACAACTATGAAAGCAAAGGGAATACATAGCAATAGAGTAAGCCAAACAGTGTAATATCAACTTGATTAGCACCTTAAAATAATGTAGATTTTTCTAGTCTTAGGAAGCCCTAGAGTACCTCCTATGAAAGTGGAGGGTAGATGGAACTGGAGAGCATTATGCTAAGCGAAATAAGAGAGAAAGCATCTTCTGCAAATCAGAGTGGACTTAGAGATATTGTTCAAATTTTGCTTTTCAATTTGTAGAGACCCTAGAAAGTTCAGTAATTCAGCATTCAAACTTGAACGAATTGCCCAGTTTTCCATTATAAGGAACTTCAAGTAATATCAGACTAAGATAATGCATGGTACCATCTTAGTTATAATAACTTTTCATGTAGGTATAAAAGACAACACAACAAATAAAAAGGGGGTTAGAAATCAGTATTAAAATTTTTTACTTTAAATTATCAACATCCATTCATATAATTATTTATGGAGTATCTGTTTAAGGTGTAAAAATGTTTTGGAAATAGTGGTGATGGTTGAACAACATTGTGAGTGTACTTAATGTTATTAAATTCTTAACACTTAAAAATAGGTAAAGTTACGAATTTTATGTAGTATATACTTTACCACAACTTAAAAAAGCAATACTGTAATATACCAAAAAAAATTGAATTGTATATTTTGAATGGATGAATTATATGGTGTATGAATTATTTATCAACAAAGTTGTTTAAAAAAAAGACCCAGGTGCCCTGCTGCTAGTGTTTCTTGAAATGTAATGCACTTAAAATCAAGAGGTGATCACAGTTGCCTTTGTCACCTTACTCATCTGAATGAAAAGTCAGTCACACACAGATCTCTAACTTACAAATTGGACTTAATAAACACGTCATATTCTGAGTGCATCCACCATGCTAATAGTTATCAGTCACTTGTGTGCCAGGCACTGAGCTGGGCACTAAGCTCAGAGTGAGGGACCCTGGAGAGATCGAAGGCGGATCACAGCACCACCATGGAGTGTCTTATACAGGGAACAGGAAAGGACAGAATGGGCCCACGGAGAGAGGACCCCAGCCCTGCCAAGTGGCGGGAAGGGTTTGGTTTAATATTCGGGAGAAAGGAATCAATCCACTGTAATTTTGAAACTCTTATCTACACATTTAATTTTCAGGATCATGTGGCCAAACAGGAAAATGATCACGACAAAGAAAAATTCCCTCTATTTTAGCACAAAACTTTTAAAATGTAAATGAAGTGAATGGAAAGACAAATTCCATGCATTTTCACTGATGAGGGCAATGTCACTCACTTGAAGCCTTTTTCAAGTCTTCAAGGAAAGATTTTTGAGTTTCTAGTGACCAGCCATCAGCAGGATCTTCTTAAAATCCCTTCCCTTCCAACCCAACACCCATGTTTCAGTGACTTAAACGTTAAAACGTTTCCACGATTCATCTAAGCCCAGCTTCAATTTTGCATTAATCTACGTTTAACCGTACTGGGGACTGTAGTGGTTTGTCCAAGCTACATCTAAATCAAAATTTAAAATTACTAAGATACTCATATTTCCTTTTCAGCAAAAGCTCTAGGTGCGGACAGCCACAAGGCACGTCACTCTTTAACAAATGGGTGTTGACAATTTGCCCCCAGTGCCTTGTGGGACCTACAACCAAGGCGACCAGGCAGTTCCTGAACCAGGTATTCCCAAACACTGGTGACGGTAGAAAAACCAGAATAACCCTTCTAAGGAGCATTCTGCCACGTGCATATACTGCAAGCCTGATGGAGGGGTCCCTGTAAACACAAACCAGGCGGAACAGTGCTAACGGCTCGCTTTTGCAACAGCTGAAAACGGAAAACCACCTGTATGTCCACCATCAGGGAGGGAGCCCATAGGGAAATCACAGTCCGTCAGTCAACAATCTGGATGGAGGTCGGGGCAGGTCAGACTCCGACCCCCGGGACCGCAGCCGAACGGGCTCCACACACAGACACGAAGGAAACCATTCGAGCCGCGGGTGCCGCCCGCGATGGAGAGAGAGAGAGAGAAGCCGAGTTACACCGCTTTCCGATGCAGGTCCTGCAAAAGCACAGTCTGACCTGGTTTATAGGGAAAAGGAGGGAACGGCTGCACGTTGACCCGGATGCTTTGCGGGCTCATGTGCTTCCTTTCTTGTCCCACTTTCCAACAGCGACAAGTTCTAACTTCAGAGCTGGGACGAGGCCGGAGGCCGGAGCGGCCGATCGCAGGG
>NW_005356674.1:1460628-1466953 GCF_000412655.1 Myotis brandtii
GGGCAAAAGCGGACTCTGTGCCTGCGCTGAAGGCCCCGGGCAGGTCAATCTGGTCGTGGCATCCGCTCCTCGGAACCTCTTGATGGGTTCTGGCTACTGGTTTAGTTCAGAGACCCAAACCCCTTATGAGAGGCCTGAGGCCCGGTACACGAGGACCTGACCTTGCTACCTCGCTTCATGGACGCACGCACCTGCCCCCAGGGCCTCCGCAACGCACCTGGCTTCTTTCCTTAGGTTATGTCCACTTGGTTGTTGAGATTGAACCGCATAGATCATTTCTTAAGGAAAACTACTCTGGCCTCTAAGATTTGCAGCACCTGTAACTCTCCTTCTTAGCCCCTTTCAAGGTGTGCAATTTTGTGTGTGATTTTTGTTGAATGTGTATCTTAGCAGAGTGAGGTCCGTGAAGGCAGGGGCCAGGGCTGCTTGGCTCTCACGCTTACATCTCCTGCATCTGCTCAGGGCAGGCTCATTCAGAGTTGGCTCTGATAAATGTTTGCTGAGTGAGTGAGTGAACATCAGGCCCCGGTGATGTTTTAGGCAGCCTTGGGTTTCACTTTAAGGAGGGGACGATGTCACCTGCAGAGAGGGAGGCAGGTTGTTGAGTGGGCCTTCTGAAGACAGCGATGAGTGGTCTTGGGACCAGCAACAAATGAGAGACATGTAAAGTGTTCTCCAGGGGTTCTGAGGGCCCAGCAGATTTGGGGGCAAAGAGGCAGCCAGGCCCCTTATGTGATTTCTTCTTGCAGCTGATATCAATGTAAAGGATTGTCACACCCTGGTAGGTAGGATGGATTTGTCTCGACATGCTGGGTCAGTGCGTGAAGGAGGGGGGAGTTGGGAGACAACAGATAAGAATCTATTGATTAGGTTAACCAGTCTGCAAGGTGATAAAAATGGCTTCTTGAGCAAATTATGTTACAGGGATTCTGCTTGGAGAGTGCTAAGTTCTCGTTTGCTACCCTGTATTGAAAGTCCCCTGAAGACAAAGACTTTTCATATTTGCATTTTCTTCTGTACTGGTGTCTTGAGCAGAGACTTTTCAATAAGCGATTGTTGAAAGAATGAATTAGGGGGGAAAGGTAAAAGGCGCCAGTGTGACAACATTTCCAGAGCTGGGACAAGGCTAGGTGAAGACATCTCCTTAATTCTTTCTTCCTCATCCTTAGTACTTCTGAGAAACAATCCTGAGTAGTTGGGTTAGGACCAGGAAATCCTGGTTGGGGATATGTTAATGAAGGATCAGATTTTCTTAAGAAACTTTAGGAATCTGGATATTGTTTTATGAAACCAATACGTGTAATTGAATACTCACTATATGTCTTGTATATCATTACCTATAGTTCTTACAACAGCCCAGTGATTACATTTACACCAAATTACAGCATGTGGAGCCAGGCCTGGGGAATTTGAAATGCTCATGTTAGTAGGGCCTTATTAGAAAAGGGTTCATTATGGCTGAAGAAAAATCTGAGCCCTGTCTTCGAGGCTTGGAAAGTTTCTCTGTCCAGGGACATCAGAGTCAGCTCATACGGTACATCCAAGTCTGCGCCCAGAAAAGGCAAGGCAGTTTGCGATTCCGCAGATAACTTGTACCGTGCCACTATTTTCTCTTTGGGTCTAGTTTCTAGGATACCTGGAATTAATGAACATACCTGCACTTTCTACCTACTGAGTCCCTCCGTCCAGGACACTGGAGGTAGGAATAGTGAATTGTTACCAGACAGGATTGTTACAGAGAAAAATAAAGTCTGAACAAAACACTGTGAAAGGTATTGAGATTGAGTACAAAACATATTCACTCATTCAGAGGGATCCTGTTTTTGATTTTATTCTCACTCTGAGTTTTTTTTTTTGTTTCCCAGGAAGTACCTAGATGCTTCTCTCTCTTCTTAAATGGCCTCTTACCAATTTGCCCTTAGACATCAGTGATTTATTTTAAGAGAGCAGCTAAAAATGCTTTAATTTACAAGAGTCCGTGTTTTTACTGGGCCTCCTTTTGAAAAGGGAATTGTTAATGGATTGACTGATTTTCTGAACTTGTTTTTTAAACAGCATGAATGTAGATCAAAATAAAAGGAAAGGGTTATATAATCTGGTGCCTACAGATTTAAGATTTCCATGTGCCCTTCCAGAATTGTTTCAGTGTGACTATTGGTTATGTTAAAGGAAGAGGCACCGGCACTTTAGAAATGAGCTCAGGGCCCAGGATTCTGACTTCAGAGGATTGTGTGTCAGAACCGATGCCAGTAACTATAGCCTCATGCTGCTGGCCAGGCTCTCCCTCGGCTCAAGGAGGCTGTGGCACCAAATACAGAAAGCGGAGAAGCAGCAAACCAAGGGGATTTTGTAAAATTTCAAACCAGAAAATCTTGAGAAAATAGGTTTGGTCTGAGTCATGTGGAGAGTGGGGTTTGTAGATACACCCTTAATTAGAGTGAAGAGCCAAAGGAAGGCAGTACAGACATATTTTTCAACTCGTTAAGAGTTTTAAAATTTGTATCTTGTTCATTTTTATTTTTTTTAAAGATTTTTAAAATTGATTTTTAGAGGGAGAGGAACAGAGAGAGAGAAACAGAGATGTGAGAGTGGAACATCAATCGGCTGCCTTCTGCCTTCTGCACACTCCCCATGGGGGATCGAACCGCAACCTGGGCATGCGCCCTGACTGAGAATCAAACTAGCAAATTTTTGGTGCATGGGACAACGTCCAACCAACTGAGCCACACCGGCCAGGGCATATCTTGTTTATTTTGAGAAGTTTTTAAAATATAGAGACCAGAGTGTAATTCCTACATTCCTGCTACCCAGAGTTGACTGACCATCATTAAATATTGACTCAATAAAAATCTTAATAGAAGAAAATGTCGCAGATAAAACCCTATTTGACTTTCAATCCCAACACCATTATATTCTTCTCCTCCCCAAAGGCCAGTGTTCTCATGAATGTGGTGTTACCTTCCAAGTCCACTTTCTATAGTTATATAGAGAGTATATACATAAGTAAATGTTCTTGGGTATGGATATAGTCCTGCTTTAAAAATTATTTAAATGGTACCATGAATGGCAGCTGTTATATGACAAGGATTGAGCTGAGTCCTGCTAACAGCCACATGTGTGAATTTGGAAGTAAATCCTTCAGCCCCTGTTGAATCTTGAGATGGGTAGCCCTGACCAACAGGTTGCCTACAAACTCATGAAAGATTCTGTCCAGACCATCCAGCTAAGCCACGCCTGTATTTCTGACCCACAGAAGTTTTGAGATAGTAAATGTTTGTCTTAAGCTGCTGTGATTAGGGGTAATTTATTGTTACACATCAATAGACAACTAATACAGAGACAGATGAAATAATTGCAAATGAAAATAAATGCATACACCAACTTACAGTAGAGCAGATGCCCATCATGAGAAGTGGTATGATTAATGAAATAGGCACTGGAGCCAGAATTTTAATTTCAGATCCTGGTTCTGTCACATAATTGCTGTGAGACCTAAGTAAGTCTGGTTTGTTTGCTTTTTTCATTCTATTTTCTAATTTGATAATTGGTAACATAAGATAATAACAGTATTTACACTACAGTTGTTGTGAAGAGTCAACAAGTTAGAAGATGAAAATGTCCCAGGGCCTGGCACATTTTAAGGGCTCAATTAATGTAACTATGGTTATTCTGTATAGGATCTTGAGCATTTGTTAATAATATATTTGCCTGAGCTATGCCTTGGTGGTCCATAAGAAGGGGATTTCTTTGGAGGACAATGCGATAGAGCTTCCTCCCCTCCACTTGCTACACACAAAATCCAGGAGTGATGAGAAAGGGGGCTCTATTGTTAGGAAATAGAGAGCAATCAGGCTTCTTGTGCTTGAAGATTGTGAATACTGGTGATCTGTTCATCTAGCACCCACTGTCCTCTCACTGCTCACAGAACTTCAGTTTTACTTAAGTTGCCTCCACCTTCCAACCTCTGTGATTTAAGGAACACCCACCCCACTGCCAATTCCAATTATGGTAATCCCCTTTTGCATGGGGGCCAGGCACAGAGATCAAACTCACAGTGGTCCCAGCTGCCTGGAATAAGGCTGTGTATGGGCCCGAAAGTATTGAGCTATGAACCTAAGACCTTCCTGTGAAAGATACCATGGCTAATGTCTTATGTGGGAGAAGCCTTGTTGGCCATTGTGGGACCTGCTTTGCCGAAGACCTGCATCATTTAACCAGTTGGAAAATACAGGTTGTTAACAGCGACATCATCTGGCTACATGATGCAATGACAGCGGTGGGCAGATGAGCCGCCTGGCCTTCTCTTCAGGTGTGTGGAAGTTGGATTTTCCCTCAGGAATTTTTGGATCACTCAACTACCTATGAATTTTTAAAAATGGGTATGGACCCTATTTGTATATCCTCAACTTATTAAACTGAGAACTAGAGGATTGAGCTGACCTCCTTTTGTGAAAAAAAAAAGCAGCAATCATATTTGTATACTGTTGGAGCTGTTTTTACAGTTGTTTTTGTGTTGTTGTTGTTTTTTTTACAGTTTTCACATATATAACAGGATTCAAAAAAATTAGGCTTGAAGACACCCAGACAAAAAACAACAACTTTCCATTTCATGCCTCTTTTGAAAACTTGTCTATTGTTCCCTATCACGCCAAGATAAAGCCCCAGCTTCTTAGCATACTTCCTGAGGCTTTCCTCCTCAGCCTCTCTAGTGATGCAACACATTCTTCAACTTTCTCAGGAAGCCCTCAGTAAGTCCCACAATATTTGTACATGTTTGGGGAGTTAGGTTTTTTAGGGAGGGCAGATATGAGCTGCACAGAAGGGACCCAGCATCATTTAACCAGTTGGAAAATACAGGTTGTTAACAGCGACATCATCTGGCTACATGATGCAATGACAGCGGTGGGCAGATGAGGCGCCTGGCCTTCTCTTCGGGTGCGTGGAAGTTGGATTTTCCCTCAGGAATTTTTGGATCACTCAACTACCTATGAATTTTTAAAAATGGGTATGGACCCTATTTGTATATCCTCAACTTATTAAACTGAGAACTAGAGGATTGAGCTGACTTCCTTTTGTGGAAAAAAAAATAAAGCAGCAATCATATTTGTACACTGTTGGAGCTGTTTTGTGGGTTTTTTTGTGTTGTTTTTTTTTTTTTTACAGTTTTCACATATATAACAGGATGCAAGAAAATTAGGCTTGAAGACACCCAGACAAAAACAACAACTTTCCATTTCATGCCTCTTTTGAAAACTTGTCTATTGTTCCCTATCACGCCAAGATAAAGCCCCAGCTTCTTAGCATACTTCCTGAGGCTTTCCTCCTCAGCCTCTCTAGTGATGCAACACATTCTTCAACTTTCTCAGGAAGCCCTCAGTAAGTCCCACAATATTTGTACATGTTTGGGGAGTTAGGTTTTTTAGGGAGGGCAGATATGAGCTGCACAGAAGGGACCCAGCTGGGCTTAATTACAAAAAACAACAAAACGGTAAGGTTTGCTAAGCACTTGTGAAATAGGCATTATAATAATGTGCTTTTGAGTTATTAATGTGCACATGAAGTTTTCTCTAACCTTTCTTCCCTGTATTGCTGGGGAATTCTTATTCATCATTCCTCATCATTCTTCTTAAGTATTTCTCCAGGTTGGCCATTCTCGAGTATGGCTGCACATTGGAATCATTTGGGGAGCTTTCCAAACCATGGGCACCTGGGGCCCACACTGGAGATTCTGATTTAATTGGTCTGAGGCCTGAGCAACAAGGGTTTCAAAGCTCCCTGGTTAATTCTAATGTGCAGCCAGGGTTGAGGACCACTGGTTTAAGAAGACTTCAGTGACTGACTTAGGTAAGCCTCCTTCTCTGTCCCTCCTGAGCCCGTCACAGCCCTTCTCTGATCAGATCACAATGTCTCTTAATTTCAGAGTGCATACTCATTCTCCTTAACTAGACTTTGAGTATCTCCAGACAGCCACCTCTGGAGCCCGATGTAGGTCCTGACATTTTGTGGAGATTTGGAAAATGACGAATGGGAGGGTAAAATGTCACCAACAAACGCTTTTAGGGGCCTCCAAATGCCAGGCGCCGCAGTGCTCAGCCAGGTCTGGAACATAGAGAACAGCTGATGGGTCCTGCAGCAAGAACTCGCAGTGAGGGCGGGTGTAGGTGTCGGGCGGGCAGTCTGTGGCGGCCACGTGCCCCGGGCCTCCCTTTCACCGATAGCCTTAAATGTGTATTTCTTACCAGTAAGTCGCCCGGGCAAAGTAGAGCTCCCGGTAGGTCAGGGGTTCTCAACCTTGGCTGCACATTAGAATCACCTGGGAATCTTT
>NW_005356674.1:1467067-1467337 GCF_000412655.1 Myotis brandtii
ATGAGGCCCAGAAATCAGGATTTTAGAAAGATTCCCAGGTGATTCTAATGTGCAGCCAAGGTTGAGAACCACCGCGGTAGGAGGTAAAACACCTGCGAGCCAAGAGCGAATGACAAGTGCGGAGGAAGCGCGCAGGCGCAGATGGCAACGCCGCGCCCAAGTTTACAACTGTTTTGATGTAAGCCCCGCCCCCAGCAGCGGAGCCAACCAGAGGGCGCGAGGCGGTTCCAGCCTCCCCGCGCGGCCGGAGAAATCGCTCGCGGGCGTCCG
>NW_005356674.1:1467490-1475045 GCF_000412655.1 Myotis brandtii
GGCGCTCGGGTTCTCGGAGGCGGCGGCTGCAGCTCCTCTCGGCAGCACCCCCAGAATCGGCTTCCTCGGGGCCCTGCGAGTGGGCAAACTGACCCTTGTCGTGGGGACTGGTTCGCGCCGATTGACAATCTCAGTCGTGTGTTGGGATCGGGCCCCCGAGGAACCCGGCTCCCTTCCCCGCTTTGTGATCTTCGGCCGCTGGGGTACCGTCGCGGCGCCGCGGTTTCTGCGTTTACCGAGCACAGCTGGTCACTCTTGCCCGGCGCGGTGGTCGAAGAGACCAAGGGGGTGCGATACGTATAAATCTTAGAGCAGCGACTTCCCACCCCTTTCCTCTCAGGGCACATCAACTAATAACGAAAATTCTGCGGCACACCAAAAAATATGTATTTTTTGCTGATATAATAAAACAAAAAAGGTATAATTTTTGATGTAATTTGGGATTAGACTGAATTTTTTACTCATTCACCCCGGGTGCTGTTGTTGTGTTGGGCAGTGGAAGGGAACTGAGGTCGGTGCCCCGCGTAAACGAGCTGCACGTGTCAGCGGTGCCGCGGCACACCGGCTGACAACCGCGGCGTTGAGTGTTGCCCGCGCCCGCTGGACTCGGGGTACGTTGTAGGTCGTCGGGAGCCTGAGGGGGGTGCGTGGCTGGTGGGCGCTCGGAGCGAAGCCGGGGGCCGTGTGTGCGAGTGGGGAGGAGGTAGGTGTCCTCTTCTCCGCGTTCTCCATGCCCTGTCCCGACTCGGGGCGCATCTGACTTTTTGGGGCGTCTGGTTGGATTCCGTGAAGGAAATCCGTGAGGTGGAAACATCGGAGGCTGAGAGACCAACCGGAAAGGGTTTCTGCCGCCACTTGTTTCCCGACTGTAATAGTGTTAAACACCGCGCAGGCATCACCCATCTGCTGTTGTTTTACTTTCCGCATTGCCAAGTAGGCCCGGGCCTCCCCAGCTCCACTTTGGGGGGCAGGGGGCCCCACTGGGGTTTGGCCTCAGCTTGGGCTTCAAAGGGGGAGGGGGGGAGGTGTGTTGGGGCCCTTTATGTAACCCTCCTGGGGCAGGATGGTTGGACTGATGATACCCAGTCCTAACTCCATGTCCGTATTTGTGGTAGATTCCGTTCTTTTTAGGAACGTTATTAAACGGCGTGTTGGCGTGTTTTTGGAATAGAGCTTTTGCATTCAATAGACAGTAGAGACTTTGAAAACAGTGTGTGTTCCATTTATTGCAATAATGTGAAGGACATGCTTTTGAGAAAGCTAATCCCAGATTTTAACGCGACCCACCTGAGAAAGAACAGTGACTCGCCAGGGTTATTTCCAGCTTCTCTCCCACCCCTCACCCCCAAATGGTGAAAAATATTTACATTTTAATGTATGGTGCACGTTGCAGGCGCTTCAGGCCTGTCACGGGTAAGTCATCAAAGGGCTCTCGGGAAACCGGGACAGAGCCAGAAAATACAGCTGTGTTTTCCACTTGGCTTTCTATGCCACAGACGAACCAACTCCTACCCTGCAACCCTGTGCCCAAAGTCTTCCTTGAGGTGAGGTATCAGAAAGGCCCAGGTCTCTTCCTGCAGCTCTTCCTGGCACAGCTGCAGTAGGGAAGGGCCGCTGCAAACTATTGACATTAATGTCACCGTATGATCTCTAAAAAGGAGCATTTGGTTACAGGTGGAATTGATGCCTTTGCCTTTTATGTTCAGTGGCATTTATCTGTAAGCATGCTTCTTTTTAGTACCCTTGCAAATGAGAACATCCTACCTGTGAAGCCAGGAGTCAGAATTGATGAAAGATAGATTTGGACCCCAGCAGGGAGAGGAAAGCTAAGAAGGGGTGGTGAGCATCGGAGTCCATTAGCGGATGACTTCAGTTGTTCAGCCTCAGTTTAGTGGTTATCAGTACCATGAATTCCTGCTCTGGGAGTAACATAAGACCATTCTTACTAGGAGGTCGGACATTTTAAGATTTTGGCCTGTTTATTTTTTTGAAACCTAGATGAAGATCCAGTTTCAAACGTGAGATTCACTGGGTGATCATTTCATTGAAATCAACTTGAATGACCAGATAAAAAGTGCAAGAGGAATGTGCTGTGACTGAGGTATGCCTAATGTGACAGATGACTCTCTGGGTGTTGGGAGACCATGGAAAGAATCTATTGGTGTGTTTTGTTTTGTTTTAATCCTCAACAGAGGATATTTTTCCATTGCTTTTAGGCCAGGAACCAACCAAAAACCCAGGTATGTGCCATTGATTTGGAATCGAACCCAGTGTAGGGGCTGATGCTCTAATCACTGAGCACACAGGCCAGGGCAAATCTATTGTTTATTGACTACCATACTGGGTATAATACATATATTTCCTTTTGACCTCCTGATAATCCTATCAGGTAGATATTTTAAATTCAGTTAAGGAAATTGAAGCCCAGAGAGGTTAAATATCTAAGTTAACACAGCTGATCACCCACTAACTCTAATCACCACCTCTGTCCTGCTATGTGCCAGGCACTGTTCTGTTTCCTTTCTACAGGCATACCTTGTTTTATTGCACTTAATCTTTCTGCACTTCGCAGATATTGTATTTTTTACAAATTGAAAATAAGACCCTTTATCAGCAAAAAGATTACAACTCTCTGAAGGCTCAGGTGATGGTTAGTATTTTTTAGCAATAACGTGTTTTAAATTAAGGTATGTACATTTTTTTAGACATAATGCTATTGCACACTTAATAGAGTATAGTGTAAGCATAACTTTTATATATGCTGGGAAACCAAAAAATTTGTATGACTTGCTTTATTATGGTGGTCTGGAGCCAAACCTGCAATATCTCTTGAGGTGTGCCTGTATATTAACTCCCCTAATCTTCACAACTGCCCTATGAGCTAAACACTTACTATTCTCACTTCATGATAAAGAAATGAGGCACAGAGAGATTAGTACTTTTCCTGGCTGTGTGGCAGAATCCACAATTCAAACGCAGGCAGTTTGGCTATAAAATTATACCAGGCTTTCTTTTGGTATTTCCTTTACTTTTATTATTACTTAATAAATTTTTTAAATAGTAAAATGAGTTTTATTATAAAATCAAGTAGAACACACATACCAGATGCATAGCTTAATGAATTATTGAAAGACAGTACCATGTAGGTCAGGGTGTAGAACAGTACTGTACAAGCCATGCCACAGCTGCTCTGTTGGCCCATCCCAAGCACAACTACTTTCATTAGTAGCCATTCTTACTTTTATAGTAATTGCTTCTTTGTGTTTTAAAAAACATTTTTTTCATAAATGCCTTTTCCTAGATATTATGTAGTTTTGCCCATTAAAAATTTTAAAAAAGGTTTAATTCATAGTTTTTCTCTGTTCCTTTCTTTTTCTTACAATTTTGTTTTCTGATAAAGAACCTGAGTCAATTGACCTGTATATCTTACAGTCTGGATTTTGCTGATTGTATAATCAGGTCTAGTTCATATGTTCATCTGCCTTGGGTAGTTCCTGCACATTAGTAGTTGGGTTGCAGACTGGATCAGACTTAGTCATCCCCTTGGCAATTGTCTAAATGGTGGTTGGCAAGACCATAGGAAGTGCATAATGTGTCCTTGTTGGGCCGGATCCGGCCCGCCGGGCGTAGTTTGCCCACAGCTGGAAATGGTGGTTGGCAAGACCATAGGAAGTGCATAATGTGTCCTTGTTTCTCTCTTCCTGATCTTAGCAGCTGGTGCTACTTGATGCCTATATATCTATTCACTGAAGGTTGCAAAATAGTGGTATTGTATTTCTATCATATCTTTTTCACTTATTGGTTGGAATACTAGTCCCTTATCTATCATTTAGATAGGCAGCAGTATAATTCCTTCAGGAAAGGCAGCATTTATTCTTGATTCCTACCATTTACTTACCAGTTTTCAAGATTATAAATTGGTTCTTTATTTCCTTTTTTTTCATTTTAGATATTATTGAATTTACATTTTAATGTAAATATTGATACTGTTAGACATTCACAAAGTTGAATTTTCCTATTTAAATGCATATATATTGAACATATTCACTTAACTTTAATAATTCTGGTCCTTCCCTAAAGTCAACAAATATTTTTTGTTTATTGTATTTTTTCTTAGGAAAGCATTTATACATAAACAAGAAATTATGTGCATTTATACTTTTCCCAGTGAAAATTATGTACTGTCCTCTACTTGATTTTTAATATACAAATATGTCTTTGAGATAATTCATAATCAGTACATGAAGAGCATTATTGTTTATATTTACATCTACATAATATTTCATTTGTCTTCCTGGTACATTGTATGTTACCAGAATTTATTTACCAGTTCCTAATTGATGAATATCTAGTTTGCTTTTATTTATTTTTTTATAAATAACATTGTAGTAAATAATATTGTCATTTTGTTGATGGTTTCTTTTGCTGTGCAGAAGCTTTTTATTTTAATGTAGTCCCATTTTTTTTCTTCTCAGTTTTCTTTGCTCTTGGAGATGTATCGGTAAACATATTACTGAGATTTTGCTGCCTATGGTTTCTAAGATTTTTATGGTTTCATGTCTTACATTTAAGTCTTTTATCCATTTTGACTTTATTCTTGTGTATGGTGTAAGTTGGTGGTCTAGTTTCATTTTTTGCATTGTCCAATTTTCCCAACCCCATTAACTGAAGAGATTGTCCTTACTCCATTGTCAAATATTAATTGAGCATAGCGTCAAATATTATTTTGAGCATAGTGGTTGATTTCTGGGTTCTCTGTTCTGTTCCATTGATCTATATACCTGTTCTTGTGCCAGTACCAGGCTGTTTTGAGTACAGTGTCTTTGTAGTATAACTTGGTATCTCCAACTTTGTTCTTCTTTCTCAAGATTGCTGTGGCCATTCAGGGTCTTTTTTGGTTCCATATAAATTTTTGGAGTGTTTGTTCTAGATCTGTGAAATATGACATTTGTATTTTACTAGGGATTGCTTTGAATCTGTAGATTGCTTTGGGTCATATGAACATTTTAATGATGTTGATTCTACTAATTCATGAACACGGTATATTCTTCCACTTGTTTTTTTTCCCCCTCTGTCTCTTTTTTCTATGTCCTGTAGTTTTCTTTTTTGTGTTTTTTAAAAATATTTTTATTGATTTCAAAGAGGAAGGGAGAGGGAGGGAGGGAGGAAGGGAAGGAGAGAGAGAAAGAGAGAGAGACAGACAGACAGACAGAGAGAGACAGAGAGAAACATCAATGATGAGAGAGAATCATTGATTGGCTGCCTCCTGCACACCCCACACTGGGGCATTGAGCCTGCAGCCCAGGCATGTGCCCTATTGGGAATCGAACTATGACCTCCTGGTTCATAGGTCAATGCTCAACCACTGAGCCACGCCAGCCAGTAGATTTCTGAGTACAGGTTTTTTACCCCCTTGGTTAAGTTTATTCCTAAGTATCTTAAATTTTTTGTTGTAATGGTAAGTGGGATTGTTTTTTTAGCTTCTCTTTCTAAGAGTTCATTATTGGTGTATAAAAATGCTATAGATTTCTGGATGTTAATTTTACATCCTGTTACATTGCCGAATTCATTTATTAAACCTGGTATTTTTTTTATGGAGTCTAAAGGGTTTTCTGTGTTCAATATCATGTCATCTGCGAATGACAGTTTTACTTCCTCCTTTCCAGTTTGGATGCTTTTTATATTTTTCTTCTTGTCTGATTGTTATGGCTAAGACTTCCAGTACTGTTAAACAAGAGTGGTGAAAGTGGGCATCCCTGTCTTGTTCCTGTTCTTAGGGGAAATGGTTTTAGTTTTTGCCCGTTGAGTATGATGTTGGCTATAGTTTTGTCATTTATGGCTTTTATTGTGTATGATCCTTCTATTCTCACTTTGCTGAGAGTTTTTATCAAAAAAGGGTATTAGATTTAGTTGAATGATTTCTTCTGAAGCAGTTGCTATAATCATGTGGGCTGATGTTCTATCCACTGAGCCAAACCAGCCAGGGCCAGTTCTCATTTTTATGAAGCCAAATTTGTTTATGGATCACGCTTTTAATGATGTAGTTAAGAAATTTTTGCCTATTCCAAGGTCACAAAGGTTTTCTATGCTTTTTTTCTAGGCACTTTGTATTTTTAGGTTTTTAGAGTTATGTCTATGATTCATTTTGAGTAAATTTTTGCTTATGTTTTTGAGGTATGAATCAAAGTCTATTTTTTGGCACATAGATATCCAGTTGCACTATTTTTAAAAAGACTATCCTTTCTCTGCTGAATCACTTTCTCACCTTTATCTTATATTTGTGGGTTTGTTTCTGGGTTTTATTCTTTATTTCTTTCCAAAAATATTTTTATTGATTTCAGAGAGGGTAAAAGAGATAGAAACATCAATGATGATAGAGAATCATTAATTGGCTGCCTCCTGCATGTCCCACACTGGGAATTAAGCCCACAAGCCAGGTATGTGCCCTGACTGGGAATCAAGCCATGACTTCCTGGTTCATAGGTCGTGCTCAACCAATGAGCCACACCAGCTGGGCTCCTTGATCTTTATTCCTTTCTACACCTCTTTCTTTCTATCAAGGAATCTTCTGCATGAAGCATCTTTAGAATTTTTTTAGAGCAGATTTGTCCTATTTGTTTTGTATGAAAATATCCTTTGTCTTTATTATTAATGGATATTTTCACTGGGTTTAGAATTTTAGATTGGCAATTATTTTCCCCCCCAGCACATTTATGATATTAGTCTACTCTTAGTTTCTGTTGTTACTGCTAAACAGTTAACTGATGTTCTGTCATTCCTTTAATGATAGTCTTTTTTTCTCTAATTGCTTTTGAGATTTTTTTTTTATACTTTAATATGTGTCTAGGAGTGACTTTTTTTTTCTATCCTGATGCAAGATTATGTTGAGCTTCTAGAATCTGTGGACTTTTATTTTATTGGCTCTCACAGCTTCTTAGTTTTATCTCCAAATGCTGTTGCTGCTCCATTTTTTTCCACTTTCTTGGATGTGCCAGTGTTCCTTCATTTGAAGTTGAATGTCTTCTGTGTTTTCCTGAATGCAGCATAGAGAACTAAAAAGGTGGTAGTCTCTTCTAACTTCCCATCTAGTTAATTAAATTTTCTCTTCTGTTCTTTCTAATCTACTCATAAGCATGTGATTTAAGATCTTAATTTCAGTTACTGTAACTTTTTTGTTCTAAAGTTTTCATTCTTTTTCAAATATGTTTTATCTCTTTTCAGTTTTAGTTCTCTGCCAGAAGTTCCAAGTTTTTATTTTTATGAACATTGTCAGCGTAGTTATTTTATGGTCTGTGCCTAACAATTACAATATTAGAAGTCTTTCTTTGTGGGTTAGTTTCTTTTGACTATTGCTTCTGTTCCCCTATGTCTTGTTTCCTATATGTCTTGGTTATCTTTGGCTGTTTTCTGGATATTGTACTTGAAACATTTTTAGTGGGAATAATTTTTTTAAAATATATTTTATTGATTTTTTACAGAAAGGAAGGGAGAGGGATAGAGAGTTAGAAACATCGATGGGAGAGAAACATCGATCAGCCGCCTCCTGCACACCTCC
>NW_005356674.1:1475889-1500974 GCF_000412655.1 Myotis brandtii
ACTGGGTCAAATGGCAGTTCTATTTTTAATTTTTTTGAGGAAACTCCATACTGGTTTTTTTTTTAATATGTTTTTATTGACTTTTCAGAGAGGAAAGGAGAGGGATAGAGAGATAAAAACATCGATGAGAGAGAAATATCATCGATCAGCTGCCGCCTGCACACCCACCACAGGGGATCGAGCCTGCAACCCGGACAGTGCCCTGACTGGGAATCCAGTCATTGGCCTCTTGGTTCCTGTGCTGATGCTCAACCACTGAGCTACACCCAGCTGGGCCATACTGTTTTCCACAGTGGCTGCACCAGCCTGCATTCCCACCAGCACTGTATTAGGGTTCCCTTTTCTCCACATCCTGGCCAGCACTTGTCATTTGTTGATGGTAGTTGGCTTTGCTCTTTAGCACTCATTCTCACAGTTTTTTCTTTGTATTTGCAAATGCCTTCAGGGAAAAACTGTGTTCTCATTTTAGTGATTTTTTTTGTCCTGGTAATTCCTCATTATCTTGTTAGTTCTTCAATACTTTTAAGAAGAAAAAAAAAGTTTTATTTTGGCTTTCTTAGAGGCAGATTGCCTATTTGACTATTACAAAAAAAAAAAAAGCTTTTAAGAAGAAAAAAAGTTTTATTTTGGCTTTCTTAGAGGCAGGTTGCCTATTTGACTATTACAAAAAAAAAAAATAAGACTACTAATGTCCTGGAATTTAGTTTTACCTAGACATATTATGTAAAACAACTTATAACAGATAGCTGAGTAATTTGTAGAAAAAGGTCTAAGATAATATATGATGGTATGCTTAGGTAAGTTCCATTTTGTTCAGCATACTTGTATTTAACAACTACCAATTATCTACACATTTCTATGTGTCACACACTTGTATTAAATACTTTCTACATGTTGTCTGATGTAATTCAACCTCTGAGGTGTAGATACTATTATTACTCTTTTACAAATGAAGGTATCAAGGATCAAAGGTGTTAATGAGTTTGTCCATGTCACACAGTTTAATAAATGGTTAAGCTGGTAGTCACTCAGGCCATTTGTCTCTGAACTCTAAACCTCTATACTTTATTCTTTATAGTGCTACAAGAGCATATAACGAGAACCTGATCTAGTCATGGAATCAGGGGAGATTTCCCTGAAGAAGGAAATTTGAGCTGACATCAGAAGATCAAGTATGAGTTAACTAAGTGAAGAAGAGATTGAACTCCTAGGCCTTGAACATGGAGGGAGATGGCATTTTGAAGATTTGAGAGAGGTCCAGGGTGGATGTTGGAAGACTGTTAGAATATGTGGCTCCATGCTTTTTGGGAGATTCTCTTACATTGATGTCTACTAACCTTATGTCTGGTTTACATGGTGTATTCTTCCCACTTTAAACTTTGGCTGATTACTAATGGTGATGCAGTAGGAAGAACACAGCACTACCTTTGAATTATTCTTGCCATAAAATACTGAACCGAAATTTAATAAAGCTTCTAGATATAACCAGTTTACAAGAAATATAGGAGATGGATAAATATGTTAAATGATGAGAATGCAATAAGCTAAATCTGAAATGCCGGTAACTCTGAAGACAAATGGCCTATTTCTTTAACAAATAAATGCCGTATTAAAAAGGAGACTGCGACTTAAAAATTAAAAGAAACGTGTGTGCTATATATGGAATTTGTTTGAAAAAAATCACAAGATATTTGGGGAAGTTGAACATGGATTAGATATTGGGTAATAGTAAAGAATTACTGTTATTTTTATTGGGTGTGATAATGAATCTATATTTGTTAGACATGTATACCGAAATATAAGTGGGTAAGGAAGAAATGTAACAAGAATAGAAGAATGTTATTGGAGCTGGATTGATGAATACATGAGTTCATTATAGTCTTTCTCTACTTTTGTGTAGTTTTAAAAAAATTTCTCGAAAAGTTAAAAAGCTAGTAACTGAAGTTGGCTGACATTTTTTAAAAGGATCTTTTTATTAAAAAAAAATATATATTTTATTGATTTTTTACAGAGCGGAAGGGAGAGGGATAGAGAGTTAGAAACATCAACCAGCTGCCTCCTGCACACCCCCTAACTGGGGATGTGCCTGCAACCAAGGTACATGCCCTTGACCGGAATCAAACCTGGGACCCTTCAGTCCTCAGGCTGATGCTCTATCCACTGAGCCAAACCAGTTAGGGTCAAAAGGATCTTTATTTAAAATAAAGGCAGGAGGGTTTAATGTAGTAGGTGATTGAGTTATTGAAAGAGACCAGAGTTTAAAGGGAGAAAAGACTGATGTGAAACTGCAAAAATGGCAGCATTTGAGAATCTGTAATATGTTACTAGGTTTAGCTAAAAATAAATTATTAGTGACCAATAAATTGTTTAGTTAGATTTCACTATCTGAAGCAGAAGGGTGCTTTGGATGAAACATTTAACTGGCAGGAAGGAGGCCTACCTCTAATCAGTCCTGGAAGATTATTGCACCTCTCTGGGCCTCAGATGGCTCTGGTACCTGATATATTGGTACAGCTCTCCCTACACTCTTTTCTGTCAGCTATGAACAGCTAGAGATTTCGTATTAAACAATTTTCAAGGTCCTCTCAAGTTCTAAAATTCCATGATGCTAATGAATATGTGGGATTGTGCCTCTGGAGGGGAGGAATTATACCTATATATCAAACAACCCGAAGAATTTTTTTTTTTATAGAATGGTACAGTCTTAGATAATGAGAGCAAATGATGGTAGGTTAGACTGAATATAAACTTTTGTGTGTGCCTGTCAAACAGAATCCTTTGTTGCTAACCTCTGATTTACTTAGAAATAAAGTCCACCTAAGAAAGTGGCATTCCATTCATCCTTGGAGTCAGTCCAGTGAATTGTTAGACTGGCCCGTAACTTTTGGGTCAGGCACAATTCTTTTAGTTTTTTTGAAAAGCAGCTTCTAAAAGAAAACAGTTTATTAGCATCATGTGCTTTTCATATCCAGTTAAAACAAAAATATTTTTCTTTGTGCTGGTATGTGTGTAAAACCCCATATTGTTTTATATCTAGAGGAGAACATTGTAAGATAGGGTTTATTCTAATCATTCTTTAAATTAGCTTTCTAAGAAGTAACAAAAGTTTTGACACAGGAATGGCTTAAATTGTTCAAGAGTAGTGGTTCTTTTAAGTATAATTTCATTTAACACCTCTTGCACTTTTTTCTGTTTTAATTTAGGCAACTCAAAATTTTTCACTGCCAGTCTCTACTTCTTTGGTTCTGCAAAGGAAAACTATATCTCCAGCAGCCCCTCAAGTCCAGCAGTCCAGTAAATCATCAAACAGACTCATGACTGAAAAACAGGTAAATGTGAAATATTTGAAACCAGTGTTTCCAGAGTATGTGGTGGCAAATAATACTACATCTACAAATGTGAAAAATCTTAAATTCTTAATTTAAAAGATTTCAGGTGTACAGCATAGGGAGTATAGTCAATAATATTGTAATAACTATGTATGGTGCCAAGTGGGTACTGGAAATATTGGGTGAACACTTTGTAAAGTATATGATCATCTAACCACTATGCTGTACACCTGAAACTGATACAAAATAATATTAAATGTAAACTGTAATTGAAAAATAAAGTAAAAAGATTCTTTTATTTAGTAAAACTAGAGGCCCAGTGCACGAAATTTGTGCACTGTAGTGTGTGTGTGTGGGGTTCCTCAGCCCGGCCTGCGCCCTCCAGCAGTCCAGGAGCCCTCGGGGGATATCTGACTGATAGTGGGCCTAAGCCAGTGATGGCGAACCTATGACACGCGTGTCAGAGGTGACACATGAACTCATTTTTTTGGTTGATTTTTCTTTGTTAAATGGCATTTAAATATATAAAATAAATATCAAAAATATAAGTCTTTGTTTTACTATGGTTGCAAATATCAAAAAATTTCTATATGTGACACGGCACCAGAGTTAAGTTAGGGTTTTTCAAAATGCTGACACGCCGAGCTCAAAAGGTTCGCCATCACTGACCTAGAGGGTATTATTCTAAGTAAAATAAGTCAGACAGAGAAAGACAAATGCCATATGATTTCACTTATTTGTGGAATCTAAGAAACAAAATAAACAACCAGAATTGAAACAGACTCATAGATACAGAGAACATTTTGATGGTTGCTAGATAGGAGGCAGGTGAGGGATGGGTGAAAAAGATGAAGGGATGAAGAAGTACAAATTGGCAGTTACAGAATAGTCATGGGGATGTAAAGTACAATATAGGGAATACAGTCAATATTGTAATAACTATGTATGGTGTTAGACGGGTACTAGATTAATTGTGGTAATCACTTAGTAAGTTATATAATGTCTAATTACTGGGGTATACACTTGAAACTAATATAATGTATGTCTACTGTAACTGAAAAATAAAAACATTATTTAAAGTAAAAAAAAATAATCATTCCTCAATGATAAAAAGTCTCAAATGTGAAATGTTATTTATTTCAGTGCATTTAGCATTTAGGATAACACAGAGTATACATAATTCAACACAAATTTTTTGACTGAATCAATGAATGATTAGCAAAAGCAACATAAAATCCAAAATAAATAAATCCAACAACCCATTTAGCCTAATATCTCTGGCTATCCCACCCCAGTGAAATAGGCTCTACACAATTCCCTTCAGAATAACTGCTAAAATTGACCCTAAATAGCTCCATACACTACCTGAGAAGAGTAACAAGAGTTAAGTGGACTAGGTAACAAAGTAGCCACTGTAGTTTGACTGCTGCAGTAATGTTGCTCTGCCTCTGTATCTATTTTTATTCATCAGTTTATAATGGTCTTTATTATCCATAAATGAGTGAGATCATATGGTCAATTACCATGTTTCTCTATTATTAGTTAGGATAATTTTGGGAAATGCCAGGTTAAAGACTATTACATGATTTCATTACTCTAAGATATCAGTCTCTAAAAGGAGGCTCAAGTATAAAGTGTTCTGCAGCACATAACTTTGGAAAATGCCATTCTTAGCTCTTTTCAGAATTTGCAAACAGTTAATGTTATTCTTTCTCTTAAAAGGTATTAGGCCCTGGCCAGTGTAACTCACTTGGTTGGAGTGTTGTCCCATACACCAAAGATTTCAGATTCAATTCCTGGTCAGGGAACATACCAGGTTGCAGGTTTGATCCCCTGTTGGGGTGCATGCGGGAAGCAACCGATCAATGTTTCTCTCTCTCTCTCTCTCTCTTCTTCTCGCTCTTAAAAAAAAAAAATCAGCCCTAACCAGTTTGGCT
The DNA here is from genome assembly GCF_000412655.1 of Myotis brandtii. Lineage (NCBI taxonomy): Eukaryota > Metazoa > Chordata > Mammalia > Chiroptera > Vespertilionidae > Myotis > Myotis brandtii. The sequence continues at coordinate 1,481,156 of NW_005356674.1, forward strand.
CAGTGGATAGAGCATCGGCCTGCAGACTGAAAGGTCCCAGGTTCGATTCCGGCCAAGGGCATGTACCTTGGTTGCGGGCACATCCCCAGGAGGAGGTGTGCAGGAGGCAGCTGATCGATGTTTCTCTCTCATCGATATTTCTAACTCTCTATCCTTCTCCTTTCCTCTCTGTGAAAAATCAATAAAATATATTTTTAAAAAAATCAATTGAAAAGATAAGGAGCAACATGTATAACTTGATCATTCAAAATTCATGACATTATTATTTACAAAGCATTTTGTCATTATGAGTCATACTAGCTAGACCTCCACTGAGATATCCACACAGAGCTTTTGGCTCCTAAAACAGATATCAGTAATACTTTTTTTTATTTACTGATTTGAGAGGGGGGTGGGACAGAAACATCAATTTGTTGTTCCACTTATTTATGCGTTTATTGGTTGCTTTTTAAAAATTTTTATTGATTTCAGAGAGGAAGGGAAAGGGAGAAAGAGATAGAAACATCAATGATGAGAGAGAATCATTGATTGGCTGCCTCCTTCATGCCCCCAACTGGGGATAGAGCACACAACCCAGGCATGTGACCTGGGCTGGAATCGAACCTAGGACCCTTCAGTCCACAGGCTGATGCTCTATCCACTGAGCTAAACCGGCTAGGGCTATTGGTTGCTTCTTGTATATACCCTGACTGGGGAGCTTATCAGAACAACACTGTAACCAACTGAGCTACCCAGCCAGGCTATCAGTAACAATTCTAGTTCTGTGTCATTAATTTTTGTGACCAGAAGACCTAAGCATAAATAAGAGGAAAGGTTTGGGGAAGGAGGAGAAGTGTAGAAAAGATAAAGAAGGGAAAGAAAGTCAGCAATCAAAAGGGAAGATTTATTTGGTGCTGTGGGTCATAATGCTGTCAAAGAGTCATTAGGGTAATTTGTTCCTTTTTTGTCTTGATAGAATCTTTAATGTCAGAGGAGCATTTGGATGTGAAGAGTAATGCTTTTATTCGTGCCTTGTCTGTCTAAATTATTAACCTTTAAGCTGTTAAAGTATTTACATACTATACCAGTAATAAAAATGTATTTATTGTATAAATTACATTTTTTCAAGCATTTAAACATTGAAAAGTCACTCAAATTGGCTTTTTACAAATATTCTTTAATACATTAAAGAGCATGCAAAGCACTTCACACAGTAATTTCAAAATTGATTATTGTATGTAACATTAAAAGCCCATATAAAACTATGTCAATATCAGGGATTTAAAATGTGTCGTTTAAAAAATTATCTCTATTATTCCGATCCATCTTTTTTAAAATATATTTTTATTGATTTCAGAGAGGAAGGGAGAGGGAGAGAGAGATAGAAACATCAATGATGAGAGAGAATCACCGATCAGCTGCTCACTGGGAATTGAGCCTGCAACCCAGGCACGTGCCCTGACAGCGAATCGAATCATGACCTGTTGGTTCATAGGTTGACGCTCAACTAGTGAGCCACATCTTCCAGGCCTGATCCATCTTTTATGTCCTTATTTCATTTTTCTTCCCATTGTTATGTTTTTTATTTTATTTTTTTTTTATTGATTTCAGAGAGGAAGGGAGAGGGAGAGAGAGAGACAGAAACGTCAGTGATAGAGAATTGTAGATCGGCTGCCTCACGCATGCCCTCACTGGGGATCAAGCCCGCAACTGGGGCAAGCGCCCTTGGCTGGAATTGAACCCAGGATCCTTCAGTCTGCAGGCCAACACTCCATCCACTGAGCCAAACCAACCAGGGCCCCATTATATTTTTATTCACTTAAGCTAGAGAGTTAGAGTTCTCCTCTCAGCTTTATGGCATAATGACATACTTAGAATCACTCAGGAAAAAAAAAAAAAAAAAAAAAGAGAATCACTCAGAATGACTCTACTCAAATCGGTTACCTGAATGGACAGACTCCTTTTTATAGTTAGTTTCTTATATAATGGATACGATCTATTTAAATTATTGGCTCCAACCATTCAGATATGGTTTTATTGTGTGTGTGTGTCCTTAATCATTGTTAAAATGACACTTATTTCCAAGTGACTCACCTTCTCTTTACTATTCAATTAATGTAACTCAGTTTGCAGTTGTTTCTTTTGAGTGGGCCCTGATCTGGTTCAGTTAAATGAAAAACCCAAGGTCTGTTTGATTCACTGCAATTACAGTGTTTTTTTAGTTGTTTTGTTTTAATTTTAATTATTGTATGTACACAAAACTTAATATTAAAATTTTTTGGAGAAAAAGTTATGTTATTCTGAAAATGAAGGAAATTATGTACAAGAAGGTATTTTTTCACTTATATCATAAACTTGATCCTTTTCCCTCCTTTGTGATTGTAGCAGGAAGAAGCAGAATGGGAGAGCATAAATGTGCTGTTGATGACGCATGGCTTAAAACCTTTAGTTCTAGTCAAAAGAACAGATCTTAAAGGTAACCAGATCCTATTCTTGCCCCTGATGGTAAAAAGCTGTTTTTTCCTTTACAATATTTTTTTCTTAAAAATTTTTTGCCTTACCTTTATTTTTACTATTTGTATTCTATTTAAAAAAAAATATAGATCTCATCGTTTTTGACAAACGGTCATCACAAAGGATGAGACAGAACTTGCAAACGTTGATGGAAGAAACAGCGCGTCAACAGAATGTGATCCAGGAGCTCATAGAAACTAATCAGCAGCTTAAGTAAGAAAATGGGGTAGGGGGACCTCTCTTGAATTTTTTGTATCTAGGTGGATGCAAATACAAATATCTATTTTTAAAATATATTTTTATTGATATCAGAGAGGAAGGGAGAGAGAGATAGAAATATCAATGATGAGAGAGAATCCTTGATTGGCTGCCTCCTGCACGTCCTCCACAGGGGATTGAGCCTGCAACCCGGGCATGTGTCCTTCACTGGAATTGAACCCGGGACCCTTTAGTCCACAGGCCGATGTTCTTTCCACTGAGCCAAACCAGATAGGGCACAAATATAAATATTTTTAATAGGTAATCTTTTGGTGATAGCTTAGCAAAGAAATTTTAGAAATTCATTATGTTATTAGATGAGTAGATTTGTTGATGTGATTTATGTTTATTACTAAGGAAGGACTTGTGTGTCTATCATTAGAAAAGAACTTCAACTAGAAAAATGCCGAGCAGTAGATCAGGAACAACGAGCTAATGACTTGGAAGAAATAATGGAGGGTGTGAAATCCAAAATTGGTGAATTGGAGGATGAATCCATAAATAGAGTTTGCCAGCAGCAGAATAAAATGAAAGATCTTCAAAAGGAGCATAAAGCTTTACAGGTACTGAGTTATATATTTTCTTACATAATAGTAGTATAATACAGCTCATCAAGGTTACAGGTGACTTCCATGTTGCTTAATTCAATGGTCTTTACCTTACTTGGCCTATTACTGTTTCTTCTTGAGATTCTTCCCTTGTTTCTAGAATATTTTCTCCTTTGGTTTCCCTCTAACCCCACTGCTGATTCTTCTCATCTCCCTAACCTCTCAGTGTTGGGATTCCCTAGTAGTAATTCCTTAGTCCTTTTCTCTTCCCTATATACTCTAACTCCCTTGGTGATGCTCAGTCTTTCTTAGCACCTAATTTAAATCTATAGTCCAAACCTCTTCTCTTACTTCCTGCCTCATTTCCCACTACCACTTGACATCACTAATAGGCATCTAGAACTTTACATGTCTAAAACTGAGTTCCTGTATTTCCTCTCCAAAACTTCTTCTTTTAGTCTCCACTCTGGTCCAAGTCACCTTCACTTATCCCCTGCTTCTCTCTTGGCTTTGCTGCTTCTCACCTTGCCTTTTTTCTTTTTCTTTTTTTTTTTTGTTAATCCTCACTGAGGATGCTTTTCCATTGATTTTTAGAAAGAATGGAAGGGAGAGGGAGAGACAGAAAGAGAGAAACATTGAGGTGAGAGAGACACATCTATTGGTTGCCTCCTATGCCCTGACCAAGCCAGGGGATTGAGCCTGCAACCCAGGTACATGCCCTTGACTGAAATCGAAGCCGGAACCCTTCAGTTGGCGCTCTATCCACTGAGCCAAACCGGCCACGGCTTCTTTCCACTTTGACATTAACAGGATGTGAATGAACTGCCAAGCTGGTTGCTATTTTCTGATTCCGTTCTTCCTCATGTGTACATTCTTGTCTGTGTTAGAAACGTCTTTCTTTGTTGAGGCCTGCTGTTTTCAGTTGATTTTCTCTGCCGTTTGTAACATTTAGCTCTCATTTGATCTCAGCGAATGAATTTTGTCTTCCCCTCATCAGCTCTCACTGCTCTTTCTTAATCCTTTTCCTTGGATCTTCTCCCTTCCCGTGCCACTCCATAATTTTGAGTTTCCACAAGGGATTCCTTCCTTTCCCCTTGCTTTTCCTCCTGAGCCTTATGGATCTACGCATGTCTGATTTCAGCCAGTCAGTCATGTTGTGCCTTCGCTGTGAACGAGCCCAGAGCTGGATCTGAAGCTTGCCAGCCTTCACACTTTGGGGGCGTGACTTCATGCGCTTTATCATCTCTCTCTCTCTCTCTCACATCAGATCTCACTCTTTCTATTTCTGCGCTTTGCCTTCTTTTCCGTTGGCTTATCATGATTCTAAATATGGTCTTCCAGTTTTATTGACAGCTCAACGCTTAAACATCTACTAGTATAGTGCTGGCCAACTGCTGTCTACTGAGATAATTTATGTGCAAGCATGTTGAAGAAGTGTGACATGCTCTGTGGACGAAAGGCTGTGTCACCCTGTGTCTGATTTCTATCTGTGCAGTGTGTCTGTGGGGTGGCGGCACCAAGCACACCTGCTTTCTGTTTCACATGGGCTTCAGCCTCCTGTGCCTGCCTTCTCTTCTTGTCAACATATGGTAGGCCTTTTCTCCTTTCACAATACCGCCTTTCTTTTTAAGTTCACCAGCCCGTGTCTTTTCTTTTCATCTGACATACAACAAAGTCTTACCCTTGGTTTCTATCTGCATGGTCAGCAAAACCCAGTGGGTAAAAAAATCTAAATTTATAAAGCAGATCAGTTGGAGGTGGAAAAGTTATTTATGTTTAAAAGGGAACTTCAGAGTTCTAAACATTATTATTCACTAGGCTGACATTAACATGTAAGCCAGTATTTAAAGTAAGATTTGTTTTTCCTCACGCATCCCATTATCTCCACACAGTTTCATTTTGGTCTTTGCTTCCACTCTTTATCCGCTCATGATATTTTTTGCCATTCGAGTTATAATGTGCGTTTTCAAATACCTTGTAGGTTTATATATTATTCTTTTTAAAATTGCTGTGTAATCATTTTTAAGGGGTTTATGGAATGGTAGCTTAAGAGGGAAGTGGGATGAGAGGGCTTGTGAAGGATTGAAAGGATGATATGTAAGCTAGTATGTGTTGGGATGGGGAAAGGTTGAAAAGAAAGGCTAATCCATAAAGTTATAGTATTAAAAGCACAATTAGCTGAATTAGATTTAAAGGCAGGAGATTGGTAAGTTTCCCAAGATAGGAGAGGAATAGTATGAATTCTTATTTTAAAAAGAATAACATGTGAATGGAATGGTAGCTTAAGAGGGAAGTGTGGGGATGAGAGGGCTTGTGAAGGATAGAAAGGATGATATGTAAGCTGGTATGTGTTGGGATGGGGAAAGGTTGAAAAGAAAGACTAATCCATAAAGTTATAGTATTACAAGCACAATTAGCTGATTTAGATTTAAAGGCAGGAGATTGGTAAATTTCCCAAGATAGGAGAGAAATAGTATGAATTCTTATTTTAAAAAGAATAACATGTGAAAGTATAGTGTTATTTTATTTTTCTTTGAGGATTTTTTAAATTAAAAAAGCAGTACATGCTTTAAAAAATTCAAATAATATAGAAGTGTTTAAAAATGTTATAGACCTGCCTGTCCCTCCTAATTACCACACCTTAGAGATAACCACGTTAATCGTTTGGTTTGTGCCCTTCCTAGTGTTTCACAACAGGAGGGCTCTTGGTATTTTGGGTGGGACAGTTTATTATTGTGTAGGGCTGTCATGCTCATTGATGAAATTTTAATATCTTGCCTTCTCCCCAACCAGTCAGTCTGCAGCCCCAACTCTGTTCCCTAGATTATAGTATTATCCCCCCGTTAAGAACCTATAGAGTTCTTTTTCAATACACATACAAAATCACATACAATTATTTCTTTAAAAAATAGTAGTGGTATACATTTGGCTATGCAACATTAATTTTTCCCTTACTCCTTATTAGGACAAACAAATATACATTGTTTTTCTAACGCTTCATCATTTTCTATAGTATGGATGTGCCATTATTTATTTAACTTTTTCCTTGTTGAAGAGTAAATTGTTTCTGTGTTTTCACCTTTCTAAATAATGGTGCAATGAGCAACTTTGTTCATCTTGACTACAACCTTGGGGCATATATTTCTGTGAGAGTGATTGCTACAGGTAGAACTGTTGGGACTACGAGAATATACATTTAATATGCTGAAATATAATGATTGTGGTTATTTTTAAAACTATACTTTGAAAGTAATATAATATATGATTTAGTATAATACTTCTGGCAAAACCACTTAAATTTTTTATAAACTTGCTAGATTATCTGTACACTTATCACTGTAATTTGAAATTATGTAGAAAGAATAATAAATGCTACAGTATCACATTTTGAAATAATTTATTTCCTGTTTTCTAGGTTGCTTTGCCTAATTGACTACTATGAATCCAAAATTAGAAAACTTCATAAACAAAGGTATAACTAGTCCTGTATGGCAATTTTTAAAATACTATCCAGTTGTGAATCACACCAAAAGTAGTCAGCCTTTTGAAACCTAAAATATGCTTTGGAAATCTACCTAATATGTAACTATGAATTTTTTAATAAAGCTCTTGAAGACTGTATTTTACTACTTATGTTAAAATCTGTTGTTGCATTTATATTAAATATATATTTATTTCACCAAAATATTGGTTACAGAAGAAATAGGATTTATTGTATATTTTAAAGTATTATAATTTATTCTGTTTGATGTCATCAAGCCATCAGATAGATACTGAGTATATTCACAAAGTGATATAATTAGACTAGTCATCTACCAAAGTGCAGTCTAATTAGTGTGCAGATTTATATGAGCTAAAGATAAAATGTCATAGTGAAAAATCAAGCATATAGACTAAAACACAGTTTACCTCTGATTAAAGAAATTAAGGGTAAAGATAAAAATAATGGTCTTCAATTAACCTAAAATAGCTGAATAATCTAAGGCCAAATAACCTAAAGTGCTTTCATATACGGTCATTAAAATAGTAGCTATTCTATTTCATCGTTTATAGATGGGACAGTTCTTTTAACAGATACTTATTTGAGCACCTTCTTTGTGCCATGGTTTGGTTTAGGGACTAAGGATACCATGATAAACTAAGCAGATAAATCTCCACTTTCATCAAGCATACATTCTAGTATTCTTAAGAAAAATAACTTTCCAGAAACTCAGCAGGACCAGTGACAGAGCTGTGCTGGTTGCTGATTCCTTCTAGCCCCTTGAGACTCTTTAAAAAAGAGAGCAGATGGAGGGAAGAAGTGGAAAAAAGTGAAAGGAAGGGAAGACAAGAAAAGAACAGCTCATGGTAGAGTAACTCCTTGCTTCATTCTATTCAGAAAGCAGTATTATAAGTAACTTCAGGGACCTTCTGGTTTTCAAATGAAACTTATGTTTCAGATGGTAGGCATGGTGTTAGCTTCTACAGAGATAGGACAAAGTTTTAGGTAGGATCCTTACATTCTAGGATTTTGCATTCTGTTAAGGGAAATAAAATATCCACTTATACTTTACGTTTTTTCATATAGTTATTTTGGTGACATAAAAGTACTAGAAGGAAAAAAACAGTATGCTTTGTTTGTTTACTCATTCAACAAGTGCTTTTTCATTCACTCTTAGGCTCCATACTCTTCTAGAAAATGAGATACCATGGCAAACATGACAAAGTTCTGGTTTCCATTGTTCTTATATTTTAATTAAGATGATAGCAGATATATTACTATTAGGTAGTAGTACCTAATACCTAATACCATTCTCTATAAGGACAAGTAGGAAATTTGGCTTAAATTTCAATTCATATTTGGGTTATCAAAATGTTACTAGATTGATTTAATTTTTGTTAGCTGAATTGTTCCTTTGAAGATAGAGTTTTTCATAAGTGTACTGCATCTATTTTTTCATAGGCAATATAAAGAAGATGAAAGTCAATCGGAAGAAGACTACAGCAGCCTTGATGCCTCACCAACTTATAAAGGCCTTCTACTGGTACAGGGACTACCTGACTCATACATACTTTTTTATAAAGTGAAGTAGTCATGTAGAAAAGTTAACTTTTTTTTTATGAAATGTGTTGCAGTCATTACAGAATCAACTGAAGGAATCAAAATTTAAGATTGATGCACTTTTAAGTGAAAAGCTGAATCTCCAAAAAGATTTGGAAACCAGGTGAGAGAAACTTAAGTAATTTATATGTAACCTTTGAAAAGTAAACACATACTGGAATTTAGAATGTTAAATGAGTCATTCTAGCCCTTTTACTCTAAAACTAATCTTGAGGAAATTCATACTCTCATATTCATTTTAGTCAGTTGTCTGTCTTATAATGGAAGGAATAAGAACACATAGGTAGACAAGGGAAGTGAGAAAATAAGAGTACATTGAAAAGATAAAACTGGGTAGGAGCTCAGAGTTGATTCAGTAGTAGATTCTTATACTAGTAGGTTTCCCATCCCCAAATTCCTTTAGGACATATTATTTCATCTTATCCTTATGTTATGGGAGAAGAATAAAATGAAAAGTTTAAATGGCATACAATAGAAAGGTATATTTATATATAGCATACTACCACAAAAGAATGAGACTCTACATGTGTACAGTGATTAATAAGGAATGCGACATTTAATTCAACAAATATTTGTTGAACATCTATTATAAGTTAGACACTTTCCTAAGCTCTAGTATAATGTAATGACCAAAACGAATACCTTGTTCTCATAAAGCTTATACTTTAATGGAGAGGGCACTGATACCTGTAGTATAAACCTCTTATATAAATTTTAACAACCTGCCACATAGTAATATGGAAAATTATGATAATATAAATAATAAAAATTTTTAAACATGTATGGGAATCATGAACAGTGAATTCGGAATAGTGGTTACTTGTGTTATGCAAAAGAGAGGAATGACATTAATAATGGACACACATGCAGTGTTAAGTATATGTATAATGTTTTAGTTAAGACAGCGGTTCTCAACCTGTGGGTCCCGACCCCTTTGGAGGTCGAACCACCCTTTCCCAGGGATCGCCTAAGACCATCGGAAAACACATATATAATTACATATTGTTTTTGTGATTAATCACTATGCTTTAATTATGTTCAATTTGTAACAATGAAAATACATCCTGCATATCAGATATTTACATTACGATTCATAACAGTAGCAAAATTACAGTTATGAAGTAGCAACGAAAATAATTTTATGGTTGGGGGTCACCACAACATGAGGAACTGTATTAAAGGGTCGCGGCATTAGGAAGGTTGAGAATCACTGAGTTAAGAGATTTGAACCAAATCTGTTAATATTTAATTTTAATATGGTAAAACTATTTGTAAAATACTATTTGTTTTACTATTTATTCTTGTCTGTACATTTGAAATATTTCACATATAAACAGATAATAGGTTTACAACGATAAAAATGGGTAAAAAGTTTTGAATAGAAAATAATAGAGAAGAAATCCAATGGCCAATGAACCCTCACTAGCAGTCGTGTGCTATTTTAAGAATTTTAATAAGCATATTTGTGACAAGTAAAGTATACACTATTGTTTATTATTAAATATTCTTACATGTTTTTTAATAAATTGAATATATTTAATATGATTTATTTTCTACAGGCCCACACAGCATGAATTAATACTTTATAAACAACAGGTGAAGAAACTGGAGAAAGCCCTAAAGAAAAGCATCAAGTAATTATATTTTATGGAGGTTACAAATTTATTAGGCTTTTGTATTTTATTACCTCTCATTTTCCCTCATAGTGAGCTTGGCTTAAAATTCCTAAGATAAATAATAAAAATTTTAAAACATGTATGGGAATCATGAACAGTTAATTTGAAATAGTGGTTACTTGTGTTATGCAAAAGAGAGGAATGGCATTAATAATGGACACACATGCAATGTTAAGTATATGTATAATGTTTTAGTTAAGACAGCCGTTCTCAACCTGTGGGTCGCGACCCCTTTGGGGGTGGAACCACCCTTTCCCAGGGATCGCCTAGGACCATCGGAAAACACATATATAATTACATATTGTTTTTGTGATTAATCACTATGCTTTAATTATGTTCAATTTGTAACAATGAAAATACATCCTGCATATCAGATATTTACATTACGATTCATAACAGTAGCAAAATTACAGTTATGAAGTAGCAACGAAAATAATTTTATGGTTGGGGGTCACCACAACATGAGGAACTGTATTAAAGGCATTAGGAAGGTTGAGAACCACTGACCTAAGTTAAGAGATTTGAACCAAATCTGTTAATATTTAATTTTAATATGGTAAAACTATTTGTAAAATACTATTTGTTTTACTATTTATTCTTGTCTGTACATTTGAAATATTTCACATATAAACAGATAATAGGTTTACAACGATAAAAATGGGTAAAAAGTTTTGAATAGAAAATAATAGAGAAGAAATCCAATGGCCAATGAACCCTCACTAGCAGTCGTGTGATATTTTAAGAATTTTAATAAGCATATTTGTGACAAGAGTAAAGTATACTATTGTTTATTATTAAATATTCTTACATGTTTTTTAATAAATTGAATATATTTAATATGATTTATTTTCTACAGGCCCACACAGCATGAATTAATACTTTATAAACAACAGGTGAAGAAACTGGAGAAAGCCCTAAAGAAAAGCATCAAGTAATTATATTTTATGGAGGTTACAAATTTATTAGGCTTTTGTATTTTATTACCTCTCATTTTCCCTCATAGTGAGCTTGGCTTAAAATTCCCAGGCTGATGGAGGGAAATGACATTAAAAAGGGGTATTTCTGGTTCCACAGTTTAAAAACAATTTCTACTGTTTTGGATTTGACTATATATTCATCTTAAATAAGAACAAGAAAACGGAATTTGCCTAATTTAATATGGACAAGATTTTAACTAGAAAATTGTCCTTGGAAATCATGGAGGGATTATAAGAGAATCATTGAAATTAGAAATGGCAAGCCCCAAATCATGGTGGTAGCCATGACCTGAAGAATATATAGCCTCATCATACTTTAAAAGTACCAGAATGAATGCAGTGATCCATTCATATTCACCATTTGTATCTTTCTTGACTTTGAAAAGCACGTACTCAGAGGAGTTTCAAAAAATTTTTCCTCTACTAGTGGTAATATTTTCTGAAAGTTATCTATGTGTACTCTTTGACTCAAGGGAAAGGGACTTAAGGGATCATTGGGATGAAATATTTTGAAAACTATGAATTAATATATGTATTAGATCAGGGGTCCTCAAACTTTTTAAACAGGGGGCCAGTTCACTGTCCCTCAGACTGATGGAGGGCCAGACTATCGTTTAAAAAAAAACTATGAACAAATTCCTGTGCACATTGCACATATCTTATTTTGAAGTAAAGAAACAAAGCGGGAACAAATAAAATATTTGTATTTGCATGTGGCCCGCGGGCCGTAGTTTGAGGACCCCTGTATTAGATCTATTATATCAACTGTATATAAGTTGATTCAGTTTTTAGTGACAGCTGTATTTCCTTCTTCCTGTGGCAACACATGCCACAGTGAAAGGCAAGTATTCTGGATATCCAAGAATTATATATTGAATTAAATAAAATAGTACAGAAGGAAAACTAAAAAAGGAGAGAAGTGAAGGTTTGGGAAAGCTGCATTCATTCATTCCATTAATAATTTTTTTTCCTTCCTACTATTGCTTGACATTTTGGGTACCTATGATAACCTCCTACTATCTGCTTGGCATCTGGGTACTGGAATTACAGTGGTAAGCCAAATAGAAAAGGTTCCTGCTCTCATGGAGATTACACAACGGGAGAAGGCCAGTGAAAATGACAGTTTTTATATAAAAGTACTAAATGTAAAATAGTGTAAGAGTTGCTATTGTGTGAGTTTTGTACATGATCAAAGGTGGCAGTGGTGGAGGTGTTAAAGTGTTTGGAGTATTAGAATGGATAGATTGTGATAGATTGAATATAGGCAGCTGGGGGGCAGAGGGGAATCAAGACTCTTAAGTTTTAGGCCTGAATAACTAGGTAATTGTTGGTACATTAGCCAAGATGGGAAACTGGGTTGAGAAACAACTAGTAAAAGGAGGCTATAGGAGGGTAATAAGTCAGAGGAGAAAGTGTAGGAGAGGAAAAGCTTTTCATTAGCCCTCTTAGAGTCTCTGTCTGGGCCTGAAAACTAAACTGACAAGGACAGATTAACATGAGAAAAGTATACAAGTTTATTGAATATAAGTTTTATATGACATAGGAACATCCTTAAGGAAATGAAGATCTGAATATGCAGTTAAACCTGAGTGTTTTTATACCAGGTTTGATGAAGAGTGGAAAGTTGTGGGAAAATGTGATAGGACAAAAGAGTATGAGCTAAGGGTAGTAAACTGGGGGAAACTCAGATTCTTCTTGGTGTCCCTCTGTCTTCAGAGATAAAGTTGCTCCCTTCCTCCTGGTACAGGGAGGTACCTGTCATAGGAGGGCTTTATGATCTTCAGGAAAGAAGAGGGAGGTCAGAAAGACCTTCCTGCACCTGCCATTTTCAGAGAGGATGAGAGAGAGAGAGAGGTCAGTGATGCGAGAGAATCATCGATGGGCTGCCTCCTGCATGCCCTGCACCTGCCATTTTAAAATTCCTTCAGCTTAAAACATTTCTTATGTCAATGTGGCATATTTTGTAGTGCCATATCTTGATCCCCTACAAAGGAATCTTACTGACTTCAAGGCAAGTATAATAGTGAAGACACATACCCACACACATGCATGTACTTATATATACAGAGATAAGAGTCAATCCTTATTATTTGCAGATAGCATATTTGTGAATTTGCCTACCTGCTAAATTTTATTTTTAATCCCCAAATCAGTATTTGCCGCACTTTCATAATCACTCATGGACATGCCCAACACAAATGTTTCCAGCTGTTGAACAAGATGATGTTCTGCCCTCTTGTTTCAGCCCTTATATACTGTAAACAAGCATCCTTCTTGTTATCACAATGCCACTCTTTTTTTTGGGGGGGGGGGGCTTTTTGTTGGTGATTTCTCTGAGATGGCTCCCAAGTCCTCATGTGACAGGTACCCTCCCTGTACCAGGAGGAAAGGAGCAACTTATCTCTGAAGATAGAGGGACACCAAGAAGAATCTGCGTTTCCCCCAGTTTACTACCCTTAGCTCATACTCTTCTGTATACACAAGAAGGCTGTGATGTGCCTTACAGAAAAAATACACGCGCTAGGTAAACTTCATTTAGGCATGAGTTATAGTGCTGTTAGCCCCGTCTTTAAACATTCACACACAGTTGAGAAAGTGTGACCAGATGCATGCAGGAACCTGACCTGTGTTTCCCCTCGGAGTAGTGGTTTAATCTTTGCTAATTTAGTATATATTGTTTAATAAGCATATCTGTGACTTTATAGAATATAGCTACCACAAATAGGAATGAACTAAATATGTTTTGTGTTGTTCATTTAGGCTCTGGTCTTTAGATTTACTTTTCACAATTAGCTTTTAAATTATGATTCAGAACCAATCCCTGCTGTATTTTTCTGCTAAATTTGAAGAAATTATATTTTTAATTTAAATTTGGAAGTTAAAAAATCTATTTTTGGTATATGGGACGGTGCTGCAACCAACTGAGCCACAGTGGCTAGGGCTTAAAAATCTTTTTTTTTGAGTACCTACATGTGGAAACAGAATTTGGAATGTTAGATAACTTGCATCACATGGGTGGTACGTAGAAGAATTCAGATCTGTGCACACACTCCTAACCACCATACTAATAATTAGAACCAAACAAAACACCCAATGAAAAAAATTTTTTAAGGTAAAACATTTCAAATTTTTATTTTAAGTGGCAGGGGTAAAATATTTTTCAAACAACTGATGTTGGAGAAATAATTAAAAATATAATCTGTCAATCCAGTGAATCCTTTCTACATAAATAGAAAAAAAGAAATTGTTTCATTATTGAATAAACATTCAACCAGACTGATGTGTGCTATAGGCAGTCTGCTAAAGAGATGGCAAAGACAGAAAGAGATCTCGCCCTTTTGTACAGCCAGGCAGATGCTGTCCATTACATACATGTACATTCTCTTTGTCCAAAGGAAAAAGAAAACTTTTCATAACCTTAGCCAAGCAAGATGTTACAATTCAGAGCCAGGAGCCTTCGATAACCTCCAACAGGATGGCGACAAGGGACAGTCCTCCCTGATGTCCACATTCAGAGAGATGGTTCCAAAGCTTTGACGGCAGGCATTACAGAGATGTAAAATTGGCAAGAGGCTTATGTAAATCTTAAAAATTTACATTCTTTTTTTAAAGAGAAGTTTATTGATTTATAGAGAGAGGAAGGGAGGAGAGAGAAAAACATTGATGCAAGAGCACAACATTGATCGTCACCTCCTGCACACCCCCTACCAGGGATTGAGCTCTCAACCCGGGCATGTGCCCTTGACTGGGAATTGAACTGGCAACCTCCTGGTGCAGGATGCCCAACTAACTGAGCCACAGCATCCTTCTTGTTATCACAGTTGCCACTCTTTTTTCTTTTTTTGTGTGCTTTTTGTTGATTTCTCTGAGATGGCTTTTTGTTGGTGATTTACATTATTCTTAAAGAGACAGAGACAGGATTTATAACTACAAGTTTTCCAAAGGAATTACTACAAGAGAAGGAGGGGAAAGTCTCTTTCCCTTTTAAAATCAAAGAAGATTCAGGTTTTTTTCCTTTAGAATTGTAGTTACCTTTCAACTAACCAACCTTCAATATCAGAGAAGGTGATTAATTTAACATGGGGAAACATGGACTCCTCTTGCTTGAGTTAATATTATGAACAAGTTAATTATAAAATTCTGTTGCTAGGAAGTGATCAAATAGGTTTGCCATTGCAAGATAACCAAAGCACAGTTCCATTTCATTTTTCAGTGGTATTTGTATTTTGGGAGGAGGAAACAAAGTAAGAGTCTCATCACCTAGTGTTGAGATGACAGCCACTGAGGTGGTCAGTTATACCAACAAGCCAAAGTGAAATTAACAATGTAGGTATTATTCACTTACTGTAGTAGTGTTAGCAAGGGGTCAAAAAGAAAAAGGCTGGGCCCTCAGTGTTCCATTTTCCCAGAGAATGGCACCAGGCAAGGATCATCAATGACATGTAGAACAGATGGGAGGAAGCATCTCAGTGCCTTAGGAGCCCGGCACAAAAGACCCCTACTGTTTCATGGGCCTAGGAGGCGGCCCAGGAGTAGAAAAATAGAGTCAGACTGGAGAAAAGTGTTTCAGTTAAGAAGTGAAAGTTCCCTTTCTCAGAGTCCCCCAATAATAAGGGCTCAGAAAGGAGACACTTGGGCTAGGAATGCAGAAATGCATATGAGCATGGCCAGCCGGGAGCGGAAAGGTTAGGGGGACTGAATTCTTGACAGCAACTCCCTTCAAAGATTGTGATGCACAAAGGCTGTGCACCCAGTCTGGTGGGGCGAAGGGGCAGCTTTACTCCATGAGGCTTCCCAGGCAGCCTGTATAATTGCCTACAGTTTGGGCCTGAAAGATAACACATAGGATTTGGGGCTGGAGCTGGACTCCCCTCCTAGAAAAACAGTTGCCTTTAGAGTTGTAACTGCTAGACTGAAGAGAACCATCCTTCTTTTCATCCTAATCATTTACAAAATTGTAGGAGTTTAGGGAAAAGGACTTAGGGAGCATACAACTTTGAGAGGCTCACATTGATGCAGATGTGTTTTGTATCATTGTGGCTAAATTAGCGTGATTTTAAAAATAAAATTGGCTTTCCACTTTTCAACTCGTTCCTCATCTTCGGAATGGAATCACATGAGATCATGGAAAGGCTTCAACAGATACAGTTGAAAGCTCTGAAGTGCCTGCACACAGAAAGTTATCGTATGGAGATAACACAGCATATTTTAAGTTGGAAGTGCAGTTTTCTGGTTTTCCCAGACTCCACAAAGAAGCAGTTGTCTACATGGAATGAGTGTCTGCTAAGTACACAAAATATCCCTTAGTCACTCTTAGGGATTTTTATGGCCTTCAGGCCCTGCTCACTGCTTTGGAAACTACAAAACAACTCTAGCATATTTCTGAGTACAGCCTATTCTGCTACAATATAGGTTTCTCAAACATTATTAACTTAATTGGAAAAAAAAAAGCTTTTCCTCCTTGACTGCTTGAAGGTCAGCCACCATCATGAATGACACAGTAACTAGCTGGACCAGAAAGTTCACGACCAGTCGACTGCTTGTGCTGAAACAAATGGTCATTGATGTCCTTCACCCTGCAAGGCAATAGTACCTCAGACAGAAATTGGGGAAAAGCTAGCCAAAATGGATAAGACCACACCAGATATTATCTTTGTATTTGGATTCAGAGCTCACTTTGGGGATGGCAAGACTACTGGCTTCGGGATGATTTATGAGTCCTTGGATTATGTAGAGAAAGATGAACTCAAACATAGACTTGTCAAACAAGGTCTCTATGAAAAGAGACGACTTCAAGAAAACAGTGAAAGGAATGCAGGAACAGAATGAAGAAAGTCGGCAACTACAAAGGCCAATGTTGGTGCTGGCAAAAACGAGTCAAGATTCTTCAGTGACTCTCTGTGGTAATTGTGCAGATTTTTCATGAGAGGATTAATAAACTAAGAACTTAAAAAAAAAAAAGGCCAAAATGAGACACAACAGCATTTTTGGTGGGATAAAAAAGAATTTAATACAGATTGAGACAGAAACTCCAACAGTGTCCCAATTACAGGGTGAAAACAAGGGGTTTTTATGAGAAAAGGAAGGGAACAATTATGTGAATAGAAGTGTTAATCTAAAAAGCCACAGTGAGCGACAAGCATTTGTTTGAAATCCAAAAGAATAGTTAATCAGGAAGCACTGATTCAGGCGGAAACCCAAAGTGTTCCAATTGGGGTTAATGGCAAATGGTTTTTGAGAAAGGGAAGGGGAATAATTACATGAATAGAAGGTAGGAGTTTCTATTGATGTTAGTAAGTAAAGGAAGGGATGTCTATAGGGGCACGTAAGCTAGGTTATTGTTTAGCTACATATGGTGGTGCTAATTCTAAAGAATGTCTTTAATTTTCAGTCCAGAGTGTCTGAAAATTAGCTTTCCTGTTAGCTTTACAAATAGTTGTTTGAAATACAGTGATGTTTTAGGCCTAGTCCAAAGGTTGTTTTGCTCAGTTTGAACATTCCAGAGGTTTAAGGAGCAAGACTGTAAAGTTAACTAACATTTAAATTCAGATATATCGGTTTACTTGTATTCCCACTAGAGAGCATATTGGCTTTTCTGTCTCTTGTATTCTAGATAATATGCTCTTGACTGCCTATAGGCAAAGCTGTGAAGTATGTGAATATGGAAAATAGGTGGGAAATCAACTGGAAAATGGATTATGAGGTCTTTGTGTGTACAAGAGGAAAGAAACTGACTTTTTACCTAGAGCTAATCCATTAATTAAATTTATTTTTATTTTGTAATATACTCACCAGAGAGCAGAGAAGAGCAATTGAGTGAAGATCAAGGGCAATACATGTGACTGGAGTAGATAATTGTAGGATAGTAGTAAGAGATGAGGTAAGAAAGAAGTCTGTAGGAATATTGGATTAGGACTAACCGAATGGAGAGATTCAAATGCTAACCCAAGGAGATTAGATTTAATTCACAAAGCAGTGGTAAGCAATTGATTGTTTTTTAGCAGGCAAATGACATGGTGTATATTGCTATCCTATTTTACAGATGAGTCATGGAATCAGTTTGATGAGTCAAGGTTCTGTAGGAAACTGATAGGCATACTCAAAGTTAAGATAGTTAATTTGAAGTGGGTATAAATAGACCTGTTTTTTCAAAGGTAGGATGGAAGGAGGAATGTTTACTACAGTTTGACTTCAGAAATTTTTGGAGAAGGGCAATGGTTGGCTACTAGGTAGATACACTCATACATAGTTAGGTTTCTAGGCAAAGAGATTCCCCCAGCGTTCTAGTAGCCACCTGGAATAATGAATGTTCTCTTGGGTTTTCATGCCCTCTTGACTGGCCCATGCATCATGGTATCTGTGGAGCATGAAGAAGGAAGAACTATACTCTCTAGCTCAGTGGTTGCCAACCGGTGGTCCATGGACCACTGGTGGTCCGTGAGGTCCAAAAGGTTGGCGACCACTGCTCTAGCTCTTGCTGATTCAGTGCCCAAACCAGTTGTCCTACCCATTGCTTCTTGCTTCCTTTCTCTGTAGCTTCCAAGCTTGGATCCCTTAGAAGCTGCTTCCATTCTTTACTGTAGTTCTTTCCTATTCTATATTTTTTGCAAGTGTTGGGGAGTGGTTAGAACTTTCTTCTTCAGTCTGATCCCTTTTGTTATCAGCAATTCCTTCTAATTTGTGGTCTATTGAGAGGACCTTCTTATTTCCAGTGACAATATGGTTTAAATTTTAAAAAATGCATGTATGCATGTGTGTGAGCACATGTACACACACACACATACATAAAATGTTATAAAGCTGTTGGGAGGGTAGCGGGATCATTGACTGAGTTTGTTATCTTAATCCAGTATGTAGGAAAGAATTTTGTATTATCTTGATTTTTCCCCCTCTAGATTACAAGATTGTCTCAGTCAAAAGACGGAGGACACAGAGAAAAAAGATGACTCCCTCAAAGATAACCAGCAGCAGGCCCTAATCGACCAGAGATGCTTTCAGGTATGGAATAGCTGGCAAAGAGACTAGTGTTTGTAGTCAACCTTGGTTTTAATTGCAATGTCATAAATTATCAGTTGGTAAGGAATATTTGTATCCTGTATTTGTTGTGCTTATCCTGTCATGTCTTGCCATGACATACCTGTTTGGCTAAAAACATTATAGTTAGCTTGACTTAGAATTTGTCTTTACCCTTAAAAGAGACGTTGGCCTAGTTCAAAGCAGGGTAGTAAAAAGCTGGTAAGATTTTAGAAAGATTTTATCCTTTGCTCTCCATCCTTAAGCCATCTCCCTTTTTATTGTTTTTGGTATTATTATTATTACTAGAGGCCTGGTGCACAAAAATTTGTGCACTTTGGGGGGGTCCCTCAGCCCGGCCTATGCCCTCTTGCAGTCTGGGACCCCTCGGGGGGATGTCCACCTGCTGGCTTAGACATCCCTCTGGCAGCCCGGGAACCCTCAGGGGATGTCCACTTGCCAGCGGGGAGCAGACCTAAGCTGCAGTCGGACAGCCTTAGTGCTGCTGAGGAGGTGGGAGAGGCTCCCACCACCACCGCTGTACTGGCAGCCGTCAGCCTGGCTTGTGGCTGAGCATTGAGCGTCTGCCCCCTGGTGGTCAGTGTGTGTCATAGTGACCAGTCATTCCCAGTCTTTCTGCTTTTAGGGTCAATTTGCATATTACCCTTTTATTATACAGGATAGAGGCCTGGTGCACAGGTGGGGGCCGGCTGGTTTGCCCTGAAGGGTGTCCTGGATCAGGGTGGGGGTCCC
>NW_005356674.1:1501159-1504447 GCF_000412655.1 Myotis brandtii
TTATTTATCTTCTATAATTGAAACTTTGTAGCCTTGAGTGGAGCCCAGGTCTGGCCAGGGCAGGTAGGAAGCTTGGCTTCCTCCATTGCCGGGGGCAACCCAAGCCTCCTGCTCGCTCAGCTCTGTGGCCACGGCGGCTGGAAGCAGGGATCTGGGATTTATTTATCTTCTATAATTGAAACTTTGTAGCCTTGAGCGGAGCTCAGGGCCGGCAAGGCAGGCAGGAAGCTT
Organism: Myotis brandtii; assembly: GCF_000412655.1. Taxonomy (NCBI): domain Eukaryota; kingdom Metazoa; phylum Chordata; class Mammalia; order Chiroptera; family Vespertilionidae; genus Myotis; species Myotis brandtii. Next base: position 1,501,391 of record NW_005356674.1, read on the forward strand.
GGTTTCCTCCATTGCCTCCAAGCCTCCTGCTTGCTCCAGCCCCGTGGCCACCACCATCTTAGTTGGGTTAATTTGCATATTTGCTCCTGATTGGCTGGTGGGGTGTCGCTGGTGGGTGTGGCTTGTGGGTGTAGTGGAGGTACGGTCAATTTGCATGTTTCTCTTTTATTAGATTAGATTACTATTGTTATTATATAAGTAAATTTCCTTAAGGTCTTTGTATGGTTCTTTTTTATATATATTGATTTTTTTACAGAGAGGAAGGGAGAGGGATAGAGAGTTAGAAACATCGATGAGAGAGAAATATCGATAAGCTGTGTTCTGCACGCCCCCTACTGGAGATGTGCCCGCAAACAAGGTACATGCCCTTGACCAGAATCGAACCTGGGACCCTTCAGTCTGCAGGCCGATGCTCTATCCACTGAGCCAAACCAGTTAGGGCTGTATGGTTCTTTTTTTTAATTTAGATATTTAGTTCATCTGAAATTTAATGTTCTATGCGGTGTGATATAGAGATCTTACCTTATTGATTTTATAGAATAGGTAGATGAGCATTTATTGACTAGATGTGTAGTTAAGCCTGATTATTTACTGACTTAACTGGGCCTGCATTTTTATTTTATTGGACCTACACAGGGTTTTAAAAAATTTTAAATTAATTACTGATATTTCTTAAATTAAGGGATTTTGCTTATTAACTTCTTATTTGTAGCTTCTCTTAAAAGTGAATCTGGCAGCCTGGCTAGTGTGGCTCGGTTGGAGCATCGTCCTAGGTATCAAAGAGTCATGGGTAGTGAATCTGGCAGCCTGGCTAGTGTGGCTCAGTTGGTTGGAGCATCGTCCTAGGTATCAAAGAGTCATGGGTTCGATTCCGGTCAGGGCACGTACCAAGGTTGTGGGTTTGAATCTTGGTCATGGTACATATGGAGGCAACTGAGCAATGTCGCTATGTCTGCCTCTGTCTGTCGGTCTCTCTTTCTCCCTTACTCCCCTCCTTCCCTCTCCTATGAACTTCTGAAGCTCAGCTAGCATCAGTTCCCTGGTCTCTTTTAGGAGTGCCATTGCCCTCCTTACTTTTGGTCTGAGGCAGGAGGAGAAGGACTATGTGGATTCTAATAGGTCATAACTACTTTCAAGTCTACATCATTTAAAAAGACATTTTAGTTTTTTTGTGAAGTCTATGGTTCTCATTAGAACTTATGTTTAATCATGTTGATGAAACTATTGTACTTCCAAAACATTACAAGCGTCAGTCTTATTAAAGATCTTGCTCTCATTGATAATTTAGTGGAGGGAATACTTTCCTATTAAAATTGTATTAAAATAATTTAAATATAATAGAAGTGACATACTGAAATGCACTAAAATAAGCAATAAACCAAACTGCTTGTAAATAAGCATCAGAAGCCAAATTCTCAAGGGACCTGTAGCTTTTATGGGGAGAAAAGAAAAATAGCACAGCATTTTTCACTCACTAGTTCTGTCACTCCTTTAAAATACATTAATCTTGGTAAATCCTGTCCAATGAATTGCTAACATTTTCTTAAATAGTCTGGTCACTATCCAGGATCAGTTTGATCACCTTTTAGCAAGACCTGCATGATGTTTTTTAGGATTTCTCTTTAGAATGTGTTGGGCTTTGTAATTCATTATCTTTACTCGGAACTTCAGCTGAAGCTGTGAAACATCAGGAACTGCTCCCATTTAATATCAAATTAGCTTAAATATGAGAAGATAGGAATAGGGAAATGTGGAACTCTAGCTAAGGATATCTGGATGACGATTCTTCTCTATGTGGATTAAAATAGGTCATAACTACATAACTACTTTTAAGTCTACATCAGTTAAAAATACATTTTAGTTTTTTTGTGAAATCTGTGGTTCTTATTAGAACTTATATTTAATCATATTGATGAAACTATTGTACTTTCGAATATTACAAGTGTCGGTCTTATTAAAGACCTTAATGACTGCCTCAAATTAAATTTGAAAATGATGTTACATTGACATATAAAGCACTCCTTTTACTTATGTCACTTTTAGAGGACTATGGTAAACATTTCAACTAAAAACAGCCTTTTTTTTTTTTTAAGGTACTGAGTAGCATCAATTCAATTATTCACAATCCAAGAGCTCCAGTAATACTTTATAAACAGAGCAAAGGAGGAGTCCAACATTTTAATAAAGATTTTGATCAAGATTGTGGATTTGAGCATCTTGTTCCTATCTTAGAAATGTGGGCAGATCAACTGACTTCCCTAAAGGTAAGGGGTTGAATAGTCTTTACATGCTTAGAAAATCTATTGGAGTTGTGGACTTTATTAATAGGCTAGGCGTAATTTGTTTTGTTTGATTGTAAAGCTGAAACAGCTTATCTTATTAAATGTTAATCTTGCTACTTACATATCCATTTGAAGTACTGCCTGCTTGATGTTGTCATTACTATAAGCTGCCTCCTATAAGGTTCTACCAAACAAGACATTTTTTAGGCTCATTGCCTTGTTGGAAATCTATAGTAGATCCACTTTGACTTCTAGGTGCTTCCCTGTTCTACCTTCATCTCCCTCTTTTTGGTATCCCCATGGTATAGATTTTCCTGGCCCTTATTCCTCTTTAAATGTAATGTCTTATCCTTCATTCCATTTTAATTGGGAATGTTTCTTTTCTCTTCATATTTAAAATTATTATATTTTCTTTTAAAGTTTATCTCCATGTCTGTCTATTCTGTGGATCAGATTTTGGTCAGATAGCTAGCCAATACTGCTATTACTTATTCTTTTTATCCATGAAAGATGAAATTTTCTTCACTTTAGAGAGTTGTATATTTTTTTATTAACTTCAGGTTTTTCCAGTTTTTGTTGAGTAGCTCACTGAAAGGTGAATTGCTAAAGTCATAGTATTTAATTTCTGTACCCTTTAAATTTTTATTTTTTTAATTATATCTACACTAATAAAAGAGAAACATGGTAATTAGCGTACGACCGCTACCCTTCCCATTGGCTAATCAGCATATCCTTATGCAAATTAACTGTCAGCCAAGATGGCGGCCAGCAGCCA
>NW_005356674.1:1506161-1546533 GCF_000412655.1 Myotis brandtii
AGAGGGAGAGAGAGATAGAAACATCAATGAGAGAATCATTGATTGGCCGCCTCCTGCACACCCCCCGCTGGCGATTGAGCCTGCAACCAAAGTATGTGCCCTTGACTGGAATTGAACTTGGGACCCTTCAGTACAAGGGCCAATGCTCTATCCACTGAGCCAAACCAGTTAGGGCTGTACCCTTTAAATTTTAGATTTTTCAGTAACTAATATATATATAGCATTCCTCTGTTCATGAAGGTGTGATTCAGTAATAGTATTTGTCAGTAGAAGTCTTATCACAGGAAGTATAAAGGGTGCAAAAGATACGAGTAAGAATGTATAAGCTCCAGGGGTTTTGTCTTTGTCCTCTGACGTATTCCAAGGAATCTCCTGATATATAATAAATGCTCAATATTTGTCAAAAGAATAAAGCAGAATAACACATTCCAAGGCAACAAAATAGAGGATATAGTACTGAATTTTAAAAGTTTTTAATGAAAACATACCTGTAACTGATGAAAGAATCTTCACATTTCACCCTAATTTTTTCTTCCCATTTTAACTAGGGCTCAGAGCTATAAAATAAAATAAGGAAAATTTTAATTGAGTGACAGTGTTGGATTAATATACCTATTTTATAGGCTTGAGTTCCTCCAGTTTATATCTTAGAAGAGAGTGAAATAATTAGTGATTACTTATGTAAATCATGGCATTTTCCAAATTATTGCTTGTCAGGGGATTCTTCCAGTAGGAGAGATTAGTGCAGACTTCAATTTTCTCCTTCTCAGGGCAGATGGGCTAAAAAAATGCCCCAGCCTTCCCAAGACAAGGGAAAGATTAGAAGAGAAAGGAGGCAAAGGAAGAATCAAAGAAACGGATAGTTATTGGTTATTTACTGTGTTCATTGTGGGAGGTATCAGAAAATGTGAACACAGGTTCAGATTAATTGGAGAGAGAAAACATGCTAAAATATATGAAATAAAATTTACCATAGGAAGAAATGAAAACAGATAGGCCATGAAGTGCCAAGTGGATGATGCAAATAATTTGTACTCCAAATTCTGGAGGAGGAAGGAGCCCCCAGGAAAAGCTTTACAGTGGTGGTGAGTTCTTGCTACTGTATATTTTTCCCACTAGAAAGAGACAAGGAGAATTAGTTTTATAATTAGAATATCCTGAGGACCCCCAACAGGAATTTAGTGACCTTGCCACTGAAGTAACTCAGAGATATGGGGCCGTGTGTCAGGTATTTACCTTATACTGCAGAATCGGGATCCAAATTGAGGAAGTACATGAGGTTCTTTGAGGTCTCCTTATATGAAAGGTTTTCTATACTGTAGCAGCCTCAGTTTGGAACAGCCATTTTCCCAACTTAGTTTATTTCTCAAGTTAGATTTGGTGTAAAAGAGAAGGATGGAAAAAGCTTGGAGCTAGCTAGCTAGCTGTCTCCTTCCTTCTCTTTCCCACCACCCACATTTTCCGGAAAGTTGAGCTACAGACTCTGTAGCTTTCCCAGCCCAATGCTGTGCTGTGTTGTAGCTTTCCCATCCCCTAGTGCTCCAGAGGCCAGCCATCCAAAGTCAGTCATGACCTGTACTTCTACATCCCTTAGCTGAGCAATGTGGAGAATCTAGAAGACCCTCTTTTAGGTTTTTCAGGGCTTGCTTGATGGACCCCTACAGCCATCCTGCACTGCTGAGTACATCAGACATCTTCCCCCCGCTTAATCTTGCTAAGACTTTTATTCTCAAGTAAAATTTTATAATTGGTGTGGTTTGTACCATAGGCCATTTGTATATGACTGCATCTTGTTGATGGAACGTTGGTTAATGAAAGTTTCATTATGCTGCAACTTTTGGACTTTTTAAAATATTCTGGTGTCACCTAATGTTTAAAACATTCATTTGACATTGAATGTATTGCCTTGAATTGCTAAAATAGGTGATTACCTTCTTACCAAATGAAAGGTTAAAGATATCATTATGTGTGTTAATTGGAAAGTGTTAAATAAGTGGTGGACTAAAAGAGTTGGAAAAGGAATTTCCTATATACCTGGTACTTCTTTCTGTATTCTGAAATTGCACTAATACAGTAACCACCTGCCACATGCAGCTTTGATCATTGAAATGTGGCTGGTTCCAATTGAGATGTGCTATAAGTATAAAATACACCATTTAGAAGTCTTAGTGTGGAAAAAAAAATACTAAATGGTAATAGTTCAGATATATTGGGTTAAATAAAATAAATCATTAATGTCACGTGTTTCTCTTTTTAAAGTGTGGCTACTAGACAATTTAAAATTACTATGACTCACATTTCTTTTGGACAGCATTGTTCTAAAGGGCCAAGTACTGTGCCGTGCACGTATGGATGTTCAGTAAATATTTGTTTAGCAGTTGACCAGTCTTAAAGTTCTAAACTTTCAGTAGCCTTGCCCCTATACAGTTTAAAATAGATTAGGGCAAAAAAATAAAAAATAAAAAAATAAAAATAAAATAGATTAGGGCAATGTGTCTAGACCAGGAAAACTAAGTAGGCCATCATCAAGATTAAATATAATTAATTTAGTCATCCTTTCAAATTAAAACCTGCTTGGAGATATATGCATAATATGGGTGAAGCTGGAAAATATTATCCTAAATAAAAAAGGCCAGTCACAAAAGGCCATTTATTATATGATTCCATTTTATGTGAAATGCCCAGAATAGTCAAATCCATAGAAAAAGAAAGCAGATTAGTAGTTACCCAGGGCCTAGGGTCAGGACAGAATGGGGAATGACTTCAAGTAGGTGCAGGTTTATTTTTGTGCTGATAATAATGCTCGGAAATTAAATAATGGCTTCATATCTCTGTAAATATATTAAAATACTCAATTGTACACTTAAAGAGGGTGAATTTTATGTTGTGTAAATTACATCTTAAGTTTGTTATGAAAATTCAAGGCAAAAATATAAAGAGCAAGCTTATTTTTTATCCATCAATAATCAAACCAATTACTTAAATTACATAAGCTAATAATAAAATAATATATAATTGCTTAAAACATCCAGTTCAAAGACAATTAATATAGAATGTTTTATGTAAGGCCTATATTTACCTGGAAAAAAACTATTTTAATAGGCTTTCCTAAACTGGTAATGGTATTTAAAAAAAAATACTGATAATAATTAATGTACTTAGTAAATCCTAACATAAATCCTGATTTTTAAAAAAATATATATTTTATTAGAGGGATAGAGAGCCAGAAACATCAATGAGAGAGACACATCGATCAGCTGCCTCCTGCACACTCCCTACTGGGGATGTGCCCGCAACCAAGGTACATGCCCTTGACCGGAATCGAACCTGGGACCCTTGAGCCTGCAGGCCAACGCTCTATCCACTGAGCCAAACTGGTTAGGACTAAATCCTGATTTTTAAAAAGACATTGAAACATAATTATATTTTATTAGTATTTTTATGGAAACTTATTTTTAAACCAATAAAATCTTGTTATTTCTTTTGTTATAAAGGATTTGTATAAGTCCTTGAAAACACTATCTGCAGAATTGGTGCCTTGGCATAATTTAAAGAAGCAGGATGAAAAGGAAGGTATCAGAGTTGAAGATCTGTTGTTTATAGTAGATACCATGTTGGAAGAAGTTGAAAATAAGGAAAAGGTAATACTTAATACTTATGAAAATGTTTATATTTTAACTAGAGGCTCAGTGCACAAATTTTGTGCACTGGGCGGGGGGCGGGGGAAGGGAGGGTCCCTCAGCCTGGCCTGCGCCCTCTTGTGCAGTCCGAGCGGGCCTAAGCCAGCAGTTGGACATCCTTAGTGCTGCTGCGAGGTGGGAAAGGCTCCTGCCACCACCACTGCGCTTGCCAGCCTTGAGCCCGGCCAGGGGCAGCTCCTGCGTTGAGCGTTTGCCCCCTGTTGGTCAGTGTGTGTAATAGTGACTGGTCATTGCACAGTTTGGTCAATTTGCATTATTAGCCTTTTATTATATAGGATTATATAGGATGTAATCTTAAAATTGGTAACAATATGGATATTGATAGTCTACTAGGACTTTATTTCTCTTTTTAAAGTTTTTATTATTTTTTTTAAAGATTTGGAATTATTTTTAACATGTGAACTTCCTTTTTCTCCCTCTTTTGGACAGGACAGGAACATACCAAACTTTAAAACTTTGCAAGCTATTGTTTCTCATTTCCAAAAATTATTTGATGTGCCTTCTTTAACTGGAGTCTATCCCCGAATGAATGAAGTTTATACTAGGCTTGGAGAACTGAACAGTGCTGTGAGAAACCTCCAAGAACTCTTAGAATTAGGTGATGACCCTTAGTCATTTTGGGCCCCCATTTAAGAATTATTCCTAATAAATCAACAAAAAGTAGGTAAAAAAATTTTTTAAAAATTCACGATAAGTGAAGGATAATTAAGGATAATTGGTTTGATAATGATTTTGAGAATTCGTTTTTAAAAATACCTTATTCTTTTATTTTATTTTATTGTTTAAAGTATTACAAATAGTAGTACATGTGTCTCCTCTTTCTCCATTGACCTTCCCCCCCTCCCCCTGGCACATGCCCTCCCCCTCCTTCCCCCAGTGTCTTGTGTCCATTGGTTATGCTTATATGCATTCATGCAAGTCCTTCAGTTTATCTCTTATCCCCCCCCAAACCCTCCCCTGCCTTCCCGCTGTAGTTTAACAGTCTGTTTGATGCTTCTTTGCCTCTGTATCTATTTTTGTTCACCAGTTTATAATGTTCTTTATATTCCACAAATGAGTGAGATCATGTGGTATTTATCTTTCACTGACTGGCTTATTTTGCTTAGCATAATGCTCTCCAGTTCCATCCATGCTGTTGAAAATAGTAAGAATTCCTTCTTTTTTACAGCAGCGTAGTATTCCATTGTGTAGATGTACCACAGTTTTCTAATCCAGTCATCTGCTGATGGGCATTTAGGCTGTTTCCAAATCTTAGCTTAAAATACCTTATTCTTTTATTTTATCTTTTTGCAGATAGTTCATCCTCATTGTGTGTGCTGGTAAGCACAGTTGGAAAATTGTGTAGGCTGATTAATGAGGATATGAATGAACAGGTTATGCAGGTATTGGGACCTGAGGACCTCCAAAGGTATTTGTTTTAAAAAGCTTGCAAAATATCATTCAGAATCGTTAGAGTGGTGAAATTAAAGACTCTCACAACTTTTTAAGTTCTTTACCTTTCCTGTTTGGAATAGCATCCTTTAAATAACTTGACAATCTAAAATAATCTCACACCTTAGGGATGGAGAGAATGCCAAGTGTTTTCAAGATAAAAATAGATTGTAGAGCCTATAGCAGTGATGGTGAACCTTTTGAGCTCAGCATGTCAGCATTTTGAAAAACCCTAACTTAACTCTGGTGCTGTGTCACATATAGAAATTTTTTGATATTTGCAACCATAGTAAAACAAAGATGTATATTTTTGATATTTATTTTATATATTTAAATGCCATTTAACAAAGAAAAATCAACCAAAAAAATGAGTTCGCGTGTCACCTCTGACACGCATGTCATAGGTTCACCATCACTGGCCTATAGGCTTACATAAGGTGTATATGTTTATATAATCTAGCGTTATTGCTATAAGCCTGTTCCCAGGGGACATTATATGTGGAGAAATTCAAACCTTGTTAGCAACTTCATGTGAGTTTAGAATGTATAAACAAGTTCTATTTTTAGTACACTACATATTTGATTAGAAGATAAAATGTTAAGGAGTTGTTTTAATTTTATTGATGTTTTACAGAGAGAAAGGGAGAGGGATAGAGAGTTAGAAACATCGATGAGAGAGAAACATCAATTCAGCTGCCTCCTGCACACTCCCTACTGGGGATGTGCCCGCAACCAAGGTATATGCCCTTGACCGGAATCGAACCTGGGACCCTCCAGTCCGCAGGCCGACACTCTATCCACTGAGCCAAACCAGTTAGGGCAAAGCCAATTATTTTTTAATATATTATAGAACATGGTCTCTTAAGAATCCTTGAGCTACATGGTAGGGAAACTTTATATGAATTTACCTAAATTTAACCTTAGAACAGATATTTACACTGATAATAAGATATATATATTTTAGAAAAGTGATGTTTGATGAACGAAGAGCTCAAAAGAAATTATTACAGTAAATTATTAAATTTATATTTAAGTTAGGACAATTTCTATTTTGAAAATGTTCTATATTCAATCAGATGCAAGAACTTTAAGTTGGAAATTCAGTGTAAACTGCGTGTTTTTTGTTTTTTTGTTTTTTTAAGCATTATCATCAAATTGCAAGAACACGAGGAATTTTTTCCAGCATTTCAGGCATTCACTAATGATCTACTTGAAATCTTAGGTAAGATCTCTGTTAATGGTGTTTAAATTTCAAGTCTGAAGATGTCAGTGGGTTTGAGCGAAGACCGTTCTCCTTAGTCACTGAATTAGTGTTTTCACCTAGAGTGTTTGGTAGAAAGTGTCTGGAAACTATGAGTAGTTCTGCAAAACACTCTTAACTTGCAGTTAGAGGTGTTTGGGATTAGTCTACAGAACAGAGAAGCACATATCCTTTAAGGAGTAAGGGGCTGCCTTTGTCCTGGGACCTTAAGATGAGAAGTGACAATTTACTCTGGCTAGGCCCTGACGCTGTGATAGAATTTATGACCTTGGGTAGTGTTTTTTCTCTTCCTCCTCCTCTTGCTCCTTTTAAAAGATAGTACTTATCTACTGTGTTTTTTAAATATACAAATGATTCCTGGCTGGTGTGGCTCAGTTGGGTGGAGCAGTGTCCCATCCACCAAAAGGTGGTAGGTTTGATTTCTTGTCAGGGCACATACTCAGGTTGTGGGTTTGATCCCCAGTATAGAATAATATGATTTTACTTGCTTCTGCATAGTTAACTTAAATAGCGAAGTTCTCATTATTAATAAATATTTTAATGGATGTACTGGTAACACTTATTTTAGAATCCTTCTATACAAACTTCCTCTCAGATGTTATCAGCATGGTTCATGTGAGATCATTTGCTTCAAGAAGCCAAGTCTCCCTGCAGGTGAAGTCTGCATTTTAGTCACAGTTGGAATTCTGGAGTTAAATATATACATAACATTGGGAAAGTTAAATCTGTTTTGGCAAGCATGACTTTTTTTTATTACTAGATGTTATGTTAAGCATCTAGTCCTACAGAGTGATGTACTGAATATCAGATATGGAGAAGGACTTTCTTCCTTTCATATAATCAGAAAATTTTCGTATCAGCCAAGATTCTTCTCTGTGAGGTTCATTTATCAGGTAGATTTCCCATTTAGTGAGAAAATATGTGCGATTTCAGAATGGGGTTAGATAATAGCGTGCTCTTATACCTTACCAGGTTTTAATGTGTAAACCAAATTCTATGTTGTAAATTTGCTTATATTTTTTCCTTTCTTATATCTCGATGCTTTGTAAGTGGATCCAGAAAAGTATTCTGACTGAAGTCAGAAGCTTAAGCAACATGGGTCATGTGTTTAGGCAAAAGGAAGAACAACCCAAATCCAGCTAAACATTGAGGGAGAAAGGTGGATACTAAGGAAGCATGTTTTATGTAAGGTTTATGAACAGTGGCCTAGCAGAATAATCTAGAAAAAGTGGTGAGAATCTAGAGAACCTACCACTGGGGCTTACTTTAAGTAGGGTTGGAGTTTATTTTTTTTATTTTTTTGTTGTTAATTCTCAGTTGAGGATATTTTTCCATTGACTTTTAGAGAGAGTGGAAGGGAGAGGGAGAGACAGAGAGAAACAGCGATGTGAGAGAGAGACATCAATTGGTTGCTGCCTGCAGATACCTCAATCAGGGAACCTGTAACCAAGGTACGTGCCCTGGACTGAATCGAACCTTGGACCCTTCAGTCCACAGGCTGACACTCTACCCACTGAGCCAAACCGGGTAGGGCATGGAGTTTAGATAATCAGAGAAAGGACTGTGCTTCCTCAGTAGCCAGGAGCTTTCAGACAGAGTCTGATTTAGGCTGATTGGGAAAAGATCGTTTTAGGAAGAAAAATCAGATTCAGAAAGAAGCTGGTGGAGAAAAACCTCAACTGATTTATCTGGGAAGCTGGAGCAGGCTAACCTCTATAATACATTGCATCTGATAGTTGTACTTTGGGAAGCTTCACATCTTTTATTAGATAGATAGGTTTCATCCTAAAAAGTATACTTAAGAGTGATCCTAATGAGAAATTTTTCCAAAAGAATTAAGGATAGGACTATGTTTCATGCAAAGAAATCCTTAGGGACCCAGGAGAGAGATGGCCTCTACCTGGGATTTCACCATGTAGGCTCACTCACGTAATTATACAGACTTAAAGAGGCAGTAACATAATATCATAAATGTGGCCAGAACGATCTATTAATAAAAGCATACTGCTAATGAATTTAATTTTAAAGGCAGTGAATGCTTGTCGGTATGTGGTAGCTTTTACAAACAAGATGCCCTGTGAAGCATCTGTGTCTGAATTATTGATAACTCTTATCACTATTGGAGAAAAATGTCATGTACATGAAAGCACCAGTGTTGTTGCTTTTGTGTTTGAGGTTTGCTTTTGCATAGAAATTCTCATTTCATCTGAGCCTATCACTAGACAGTGCTACTCTTTTATTATTACTGTGTGTTTTTTATTACAGAAATTGATAACTTGGATGCCATTGTACCTGCAGTAAAGAAATTAAAAGTACTTTCATACTGAAAACAAATCATTTTTACTGTGTAAATTGCATTCTTAACATTCTAATTATTTTGTACAATTGATCTTACCTTTGAGACAAGAGTCATAAAAAGTGTTTACTTTCAGAATTCATCCCCTTCTTTGTATTGGGTTCTCACTCATTTTTTTTTAACTTTGAGATTCTTATGTAGAAAACAGTTAAGTTAAAGCAGTTAACTTTAGACCCTTTAATCATTTCTTAAGCAATTCTTGAGTGCTTAAAATTTAAGATTGATTTAAAGTATAGTGTGTAAGTACAAGAGAAACTCAGGGAGAGATTGAAAATAATAGAAAGGTCACATTTAAGTTCAGGATTTAGTGACCTTTCTGGTTCTGGGAACAAGGAATGCCAATGGCTTTCTTAAGTCCAGTAGGAAGATATTGCTTTCCTGGCAAGAAAATGGCACCTTCTATTAGGATATCCCTCATGGCACTTATCCTTTCAAAGCAAGAGTAAGAAAAGGAAGGAGGAGGAAATGTGTTAGGGTAGGAAATGAATTACGAGGTAACATAGATGAGTAGATAAAAGTTTCTCATAAAAAAGTGTCTTTTTTTTGCAATCTTGATGTAATGTACTTTTTATAAGGGCATGAGATCTTAAATAAAATTTTTATGAAGAATTTTCAAACATAAGCGTCCTCAGTGACTTATTTGTATCACTCACGAATAATGAGTCATATTCTCTTACTAGGCTGAGCCTTCCTTGGGCAGCAGGTTCACCCTTGGCTGTCATCTACTTATTCTTTATTTTCAATATTCAAGTCTTTATTTTCTTAAAGGACTAGTGTTCTGCCTCACATCTATGAGTATAAGCCACTTTGAGTTATTGCTGCTTCTCCCCTACCACAGCCCTGTATCCCCTCCCCGCTCACTGTCATAAGTAGTAGGCCTAGGAAGAGTTCTTAGTTATTCTTGTTTGTGGTTGTGTAGAATATTACAAAGAATTTCCATGAAGCAGCAGGTTGGAGTGGAGAGAGTAATGTCAGTAGATAAGCATCCAGGTCCTTGGTGTTGTGACCTTAGGGATTAGACATAGTTCTTTCTAGATTTAAAATTGTTTTGTTAGCCTGCAATTACATTTCCAAACACTAGCCCACAATTTGTGAAAGAATCTGTATCTGAGGGTTGGATAGAAAAAATATTTGGGACCTGGCCAGTGTAGCTCACTTGGTTGGAGTGTTATCCTGTACCGCTGGTTTAAAACAAAGGTTTTTCAGACTCTTCTTCAGAGGCCTAGGAGTTTTTTGGAGGGCTAATGCCACTAGTAAAAATGTTAAGTCCTCTTTATCAGACAATTAGTTAAAATATAAGTAAAGTTCTGCAAATATTTACCTCTTGATTTTCTTACAATTTTATTGATGTATAATTGACCTATGAATTATACATATTTAAAGTATATAGTGTGATAAGTTCTTATACACATGTGAAACCATCACCACATTCAAAATAATAAACATACCATCACTCCAAAATTTATTTCTTTGCCCTGGCAACAAATAATCTGCTTTTAGTCATTATAGTTTGCATTTGATAGGATTTTATGTAAATGGAGTCATACAATGTGTTCTTTCTTTCTAATTTTCTTTCTTTTTTTTTTAAGGGAAAAGATTTTTTAAAATATATTTTATTGATTTTTTTTACAGAGGGGAAGGGAGAGGAATAGAGGGTTAGAAACATCGATGAGAGAGAAACATCGATCAGCTGCCTCCTGCACACTCCCTAGTGGGTATATGCCCGCAACCAAGGTACATGCCTTTGACTGGAATCAAACCTGGGCCCCTTGAGTCCGCAGGCTGACGCTCTATCCACTGAGCCAAACCGGTTAGGCCTGTGTTCTCTTCTTTTGTATTCTCACTTGAAATAATTATTTTGAGATTTTTGCATGTTGTTGCATTTATTTTGTTCCTTTTTATTGCTGTGCAGTATTTCATTGTCTGAATAGACCATAATTTGTCCACTCATTTATTGTTGGAAATCTGGGTTATTTCCAGTTTTTTACTATTTCTACAAATAAAACTCCTATGAATATTCATGTTCAGGTCTTTTTGTGGACACATACCTGATATTCAGTGTCTTGAAAACTATTGTTTTCATGTATTTTGTCTTTTTGTTGTTTATTTTGATTTTGGTTGGTATAGGTGGAAGGGTAAATTTGGTTTCTGTCAGTCCATCCTGGTTAAAAGTGGAAGTTTAGAAGAAAATAATTCAGGGTTGTCTCTTTATTTTTTCTAATTTTATTGCATTGTAGTCAGAGAACATGGTCTTTTGGATATTAAGTATTTGGAAATTTGTTGACTATGTGATAAATTATATACCTGTTCTACATGTGCTTTAAAAAAGTCTAATTTCATATACACACACATATATAGCTACTATGTTGTTTAAATCTACTTTTTGTCTGCTTGACTTGTTAGTTTATGGGCGATACTGAAATCTCTGAATTTTTCAAATTTTGTTTTATATATTTTGAATCCATTTTATAAGTATTTACAAATTCATAGTTGATAATATCCTCTTGATTAATATCTCTGTTTATTGCTCCTAATGCATTTTGCCTTGAATGCAATCTTGTCCTTTTAATTAATAGTTGCTGGATATTCTTTTTCATTTATTTCACTAATCTTTTATTTATTGTAAAATATATGTTAAAAATGCTAAAAACCATAAATGTCAAGTATAACAAATGATTATAAAGTGAACACCATGCAACAACCAAAAAGTAGAACATCACAAGCACTCCAAAAGGCCTCCCCACCCACCATTAGAGGTAAGGAAGTGTTTATTTTGTAAAAATAGCTTGGTCATTTTTGTGTGTATGCCTAAACCAAGGTAGTTGAATTTTGCCTAGTTTTGAACTTTATAAAAATGGAATCATGTGTTTATTTTTAACATTTCTTATTTTGGTCAGTACTATGTTTTTACTGTACATCCATGTTGTTGTGTAAGTCTAGGCCATTTGTTTTCATTGCTGTCTAGTATTCCTCTATGAATATTCTATAATCCATTTGTTCTACTGGAGATTGATATTTAGGTTGTTTCTAGTTCTTAGCTACTATGAACTGCTGCTATGAAAATTCTTGTACATGGAACTTTGTACACTTGTGTGCAAGTTTTCTAGAATCAATATCCAAGAAGTAAAACTGCTGGATCTTAGGGGAAAACACTTCTATATGTAGCCACAGAGGCTGTGTACTGTACAAATGGAGGTAGTACTATTTCTATAGGTAACAATGTGAATGGAGGCTCTGGGATGATAGTGTGGCTACTTTTAATAGGGACTGTGTATCTGCAGTTTTAGAAGAAAATGCCAAGCTATTTTCCAAAGTTGTTGCACCAGTTTATACTCCCAACATCTGTAAAGGAGTTCCTACTTTTCCATATCCTGACCAATACCAAGTAAATCAGTTTTTAAACTTTTTTTCCAGACTAGTGTATAGAGCTGTTATTTAGGCCGACACTCTATCCAGTGAGTCAAACCGGCGAGGGCAAGTGTGGCTACTTTTAATAGGGACTGTGTATCTGCAGTTTTAGAAGAAAATGCCAAGCTATTTTCCAAAGTTGTTGCACCAGTTTATACTCCCAACATCTGTAAAGGAGTTCCTACTTTTCCATATCCTGACCAATACCAAGTAAATCAGTTTTTAAACTTTTTTTCCAGACTAGTGTATAGAGCTGTTATTTTAATGTTTATTTGTGTTGTTACTAATGAAGGTAAGCATCTTTTTATTTGGTTATTGGCCATTTATACTTCTTTTTTTAAAGTGCATTTATGTATCTTTATTTTTCTGTTGGACTGTCTTTCTATTGGTTTGTAAGAATTATTTGTATATTCTGGACATGAGCGATTTGACAGTTACATGTGTTGCAAATGTTTTCTTCCATTTTGTATTTTTCCATTTTCCTATAGTTTCTTTTTATGAACTGCAGAATCTAATTTTGATAGTTATAGTTAGTGCTCTTCATGTCTTAGGAAATCTTTCCGTAGTCACAAGTTGTAATGTTATTTTCCTATATTATCTTATAGCTATATAGTTTTGCCTTTCACATTTAGTCTAATATACCCCAAGTTGTTTGACTTGTGTATGTTTTTAAACAATCAAGACTTACTGAGGGTTACCAACATATTTTGCAGATTTCTTTACTCTCTACTGTTTCCCACACACCACTTCTGAATTCTTGCTGAAATACATCTGGCCATTTTTGTTTAATCTGCTTCATATTTGTAAATTATACTTTTTATAATTTATCCAGTGAGCTTCCCTTTAGGGCCAGCGGTTCTCAACCTGTGGGTCGCGACCCCTTTGGGGGTCAAACGACCCTTTCACAGGGGTCGCCTAAGACCATCGGAAAACACATATATAATTACATATTGTTTTTGTGATTAATCACTATGCTTTAATTATGTTCAATTTGTAACAATGAAATTGGGGGTCACCACAACATGAGGAACTGTATTAAAGGGTCGCGGCATTAGGAAGGTTGAGCACCACTGCTTTAGGGGAATTATCTGCTGCAGTGGTCCACACGTGCCCTGGATGGGAATGGCAACCCTAAGGGCCAGTTTTGTGGTTGCCTCTTACAGGGCTTCACATGGTTCCAGGTTCAAAACCAATTTTCACATAAGTTTCAAGTTTGGGGGATTCCCATACCAAGTCAGTTGTGTTAACTTTAGATCCTGTGAACCCATAAGGGAGATTAGCTGATTGTTTTCACCCATTGCTGACAACCAATTCCTTGTCTTTATTGAAAAGGTCTTTACTTGATGACACTAAATTTTTCAGGCTCCTTGTCCCTCACATAGTAAGTAGCCTTGTCTCCTGGCTAGTGTATGCTAAAATTCAGGTTCCCTTCAACACTTAAACACCCCTTCAACTCCTATACATTGCTTTAGATTGCCTCTTTAACCTTACCTGTGTTACTTTTTAATCAACCATGTTTAAAATAAATGTTCATGCTTTAACTAGGTCAGCGGTTCTCAACCTGTGGGTCGCGACCCCTTGGGCGGTCGAACGACCCTTTCACAGGGGTCGCCTAAGACCATCCTGCATATCAGATATTTACATTACAATTCATAACAGTAGCAACATTACAGTTATGAAGTAGCAACGAAAATAATTTTATGGATGGGTCACAACATGAGGAACTGCATTTAAAGGGCCAGAAGGTTGAGAACCACTGAACTAGGTTTTCTATGTGTTTGGAAGAGGAAAGATAGGTTTTTACTTGTCTGCTTTGCCGTTTTGATCCGTTGTTTTAGGGTTGCCAGATTTCAGGATATGATATCTGGTAACATTCCCTTTTACTTCACCATTTTCAAGTCTACTTAATGAACATGACAATGCCATTGTGAGGTAGATAGGACAGGCATCAGTCGCCCCATTTTATTATGAGAATTTGCCATTCAAGATAGAAATCTCAGCAGAAATAAATTACACATCTACCATGTATTAGCATAATCTTGGATGATGGAGGTGAAAATCAATTCAAATAGCTTATATAGTCAAAACTCATTTCTCCAATGTCTCCCAACTCCAACAATTCTGCTCTTGACCAAGTTGCTCACAGAAAAAATGTCTAGGTTGTGGAACCAAACTTCGGTTTTCAACCTGACAACCCTTTCATGCTGATATCTCAGCATGCTGATATCTCAGCATGAAAGGCTCAGGCAACAAAGAGATAATGCTTTTGTTGCTGGGGAAGTCATTGATTAGCACAATTTTAAGACATAAAGGAGGCCAAGAGGTAGAAAAACGGTTGATTTGGATAAACAAAAAGCAGTCAGTGACAGCCATTTTGGAGGCAGTGATAAATGAACAAATAAAGATGCTGCATGCTGACCTGAAAGTGATTCATTTAAGGCTAGTAGGGGGTGGTTTGATAAATTTAAGAAAATAAGTGCTTATTTATAGATTAAAAAGTACATTAGACATGTACTGTATATAAGAAAGATTAAAGCAGTGAATCATTTGGGGGTCTGGAATGGATTAATTGAATTTACATTATTTCTAATGGGAAAAATGATTTGGTTTTCGAACACATCACTCCTTTAACAGCCTTCCAGAATGAATTAAGTTCAAGAACCGAGGTTCCTCTATAGTTCAATTGGAGAGTAAACGGAAACAAAAAATACCAAACACAATACAAGCAGTTGCTTAGCATATAGATACCTAGTAAACTTTTTAAAATTAAATGTAACAAGCAGGGAATTGTTAAAATGAAAAAATGCACAGTATTGACAGTATTGCTATACTATAGGTGGTGGGGAGAGGCCATTTCAGTGTGGATTGACCTAGTTGAGGAGGTGGATTTGAGATAGGCCTTTAAGAGCTGAGTAGGATTTTTATAAGCAGGAGGTAATATTTGGACTATTCTAGAATAGAGCAAATAAAGTAGCAAAAAACTGGAGATTAGATTATGTTAGGTTTAAAAGGCAAATGGGCTTTAACCTTATAGAAAAGAGAAAATCATAGATAATTTATAAGTGAGAATAACAGAGTAAACTGTGCTTTAAGATGTTACTATTCTTAGAAAAGCTGCAGGGAATGCAGTAGCAGGGAGAGAAAACTGATGGCAACGGGGCATTGTCTGAGTGGATAAAGGAGACAAGGACGTGACCTTCATAACAGCTCTAGGCACAGCTGAGAACAAGAATATTTGGTTTTATAGTTTGAAATGCAAAAGAGGCACTTATTTATGGGCCCAGCACACTTCCGCTGCACCACTCTGCTCTCTACGAGGCACTTATTTAAATATACAGTTTACATGGTTTGCTTTTTACATGTTATTAGAGGAACCAGCTGTCTCTTAGAAAAGTGAAGCTGAATTTCCACATCTGTCTGAGAGGATACAGAAAGCCCCTCTGGCACTGACTGCAGCAGAGTCCAGCTCTGCTAGGGGAGTGCAGACATAGACCTGAGTCTGGAACCTGGCCTGCATTTCCTATGGAAATAATGCCACATGCTGGAGTTTGGTCCCAGGCCATCCACACTAGAGTATTTAACTCAAGGTGTTTAGGTATATCACTGTTCCCCCCATCAGAAAAAAATACATTTTAGTTCCAATTCAGATACAGGAATAAATCCCCAGGCAGAGGAGTACCAGAGGTGGCAGTGGGCTTAGGTAGTGTTATCTTTTGGCAATTTGGAGGTGGGTCACCTTTTAGTCTCATAAAAGAAGCCTCCTCCCCACCCCCTATGTCTGAGATAGGGCACTTTTGACACATACATTCAGGCAAGGCCTAAGTCCGATGGTCTATAATTACCTATCAAAAGTGAAAAAAATCACTGCTGAGGTTCTAATAATTGATTAGCCATGAATACCCCATTTCTTTTGGAATTTGAACAATTAAATCCAACCAAGAGAGAGTAGTTCTGGCTTTTACTTATGTTTACCTCTTTCTAATACTATCCAGTTAAATTCACACAAGAATGTATGTATATATATTTTCAAATGGTTGTTCTGAATTAAATTACAAACTATACATATATACACATTTTAATATAAAGGTGATTATGTTGCTCTTCATCAACTTCTGGGCTGTCCATCTGGAGTGAGCTCATACCTGTAAGACAATTGGGTTTGGATTTATGTTAGTATTGAGAGTGTGTTGTGATAGCATCAGGACAGTCTAGCTTGCATGGGTCTGTATGGGACCAGCAGAACCCATCTCTTTATAAGCCAGGATTAAGGCTAGAGCTGACAGATCCTTTAGGTAAGTGAGATCTGCAGATAGTAAAGGTGATTGATAATCAGCCTTCCTCCTCAATCAAAGGAACTGAAATGTTCTGAGAAGAGAAAAACTTTGGAGAGAGAATATGGGCAAATGAGACTATTAACATGATAAAATGAAAGGGCTCACTTACCATTGTGAGAAGCCCATAATCAGATCTTCTTTTGATAAATCAATCAGCACCTAAACAATCACAAATAAATCAGTTCCCTTTAAAAAATGTTGCACTAAATGGAAACATACTGGGATAAATGGAATTGATCATAAAAAGGTCTATTTGGCTTTCAACATGGAACCTCTCCAGAAGGACAGTGACCTCAATGTCCTGGGGAGGTGAATTGCTGTATACCCCAGGAATGTCTATATGAATGTTACAGAAAGAGAGAATAGCTTGCCTTTACTCATTAACTGATCATAACTTAAAGCAAGACACCATAGTTGCCTCAACTGTAAAAATGGGGATAATATCACCTACTTCATAGAAGTGGGCTTTAAAAAGATGAGCATAAGGAGATGTTTATTAGAATACAACTACGAGGTATTGTACAAATATAATTCTTCTTTGTCTCCCCTTGGCATCTTTCTGAAGATTCTATTTCCTCTACTACTTTAAGCAAAATCCTATCACAAAAATATTGACGTAATAAGATCCTAGCTTTACAACAATGCTATATATATATATATACAGAAAAATATACAGAAACAATACTTAATACCATAGTAGATGTTCAAACACTTATGCAATAATGAATTGGGATATTCTTGAGTTTTTTACAGTAGGATTTATCATATTAATTTATTCATCTACATCATTTAGTTTCAAGAATATTTTAAGAAACACACCCAAAATCTCCTAATGAGGCCATAACTTCCTTGAATTCAGTTCTGGTAACAGTTAAACGATCCAATCAAAATTTCTACAAGGGTGCCATTCCCAAGGAACTCTTGTTCTTGTACTTACTTTTCCTAGCTCCTTCCTTCTGTGTGAGCCAAGTGGCCTACTGTTTTTCACTGCAACGTCTAGTGACCTCTTCTGTACTTCTTCCAAGGGAACAAAAAATTCAAATCTTTAAGAAGCAAAGAGTCAGGAAATCAGAGTTACATATTTTCATTGAAAGTGTCTCATCCATTTTCCTACTTTTGAAACAGAAGATATATAGACTATTGAGAATAGCTTATAGAACAGTATTGGCTCATAGCAGATACTCAGTGCATCACTGGCATACATAATCATTGTCCTGGAAGTGTCAAGAGTCTGTTTGCCTCTCTTAAGTCATTGGACTATTGTGCTTTGTGGTCTTGGTGCTGTTGTTGAATATTAGTTGATCATATAGGTGTGGGTTTATTTCTGGGTTCTCTATTCTGTTCCATTGATCTGTGTGTCTGTTTTTATGCCAGTAACATTCTGTTTGATTACTGTAGCTTTGTAATATACTAGTAGTTGAAATTGAGGAGTGTGATGCCTCTGGCTTTGTTCTTTCTCAAGGTTGCTTTGGGTCTTTTATAGTTTCATGCAAATTTTAGGATTGTTTATTCTATCTCTATGAAATATACCTGGGATTTTGATAGGGATTCTGTTGAATCTGTAGATTGCTGTGGATAGTATTAATTTTTCAATTCATGAGCACAAACTATCTTTCCATTTATTTATGTCCCCTTCAATTTCTTTCATTAATGTCTTATAGTTTTCAATCTACAGGTCTTTCACTTTCTTGGTTAAATTTATTCCTAGGTATTTTATTCTTTATAATATTTTAAATGGGATTAATTTATCCCCTGTTCATTAGTGTACAGAAATGCAACATATTTTTGTATATTGACTTTGTATCCTGTAACTTTCTTACATTTGTTGATTAGTTTCAACAGTTTTTTTTGTGGATTCTTTAGGATTTTCTATGTATAGTATGTCATCAGTAAATAGTAACAATTTTACTTCTCTCCAATTTGGGGGCCTTTTATTTCTTTTTGTTGCCTGATTGCTTTGGCTAGGACTTCCAGTACTATGTTGAATAAGGTGACAAGAATGGGCATAGCATACTTGTCTTGTTCCTGATCTTAGAAGGTTTAAAGCTTTTTATCATTGAACATGCTATCAGTTGTGGGCTTGTCATATATGGCCTTTGTTATGTTGAGAGTTTTCATTATGAATGAATGTATGTGAAATGCTTTTTCTGCTTCTATTGAGATATTATTCATTCAAAATCCTTACTAGTAATTGGTCTATTCAGATTTTCTATTTCTTCATGATTGCCTTGGTAGGTTGTATGTATCTAGGAATTTACCCATTTCTTCTAGATTGTTAAATCTGTTGGTGTATAATTGTAGTCTTTTATGATCCTTTCTATTTCTGTGGTATCAGTCTGGCTCAGTGGTTGAGCACTGACCTATGAACCAGGAGTTCACGGCTCAAATCCCCGGTGGGAGGGGGGGGGGCATGCAGCTGATCAGTGATTCTCTCTCATCATTGATATTTCTATCTCTCTGAAATCAATAATATATATATTTCTGTGGTATCATTTGTAATGTTTCTTTTTTCTGATTTTATTTTGTCTTTTTTCCTTGTTATGTCTAGCTAAAGGTTTATCAACTTTATCTTTTCAAAGAACCAGCTCTTAGTTTTATCTTTTCTATTGTCCTTTTAGTTTATTTCATTTATTCCCACTCTGATCTTTTTCTTTCCTTCTAACTTTGGGCTTTGATCTCGTTTATTCATTTAGAGATTTATCGCTATGAACTTCCCACTTAGAACTGCTTTTGTTGCATTCCATTTTCATTTCTCTTGATTTCTTTGTTGACCCATTGGTTGTTCAATAACACATTGTTTAATCTCCACATAATTGTGAACTGTCCAGTTTTCCTCTTTTAATTAATTTCTGATTTCATGCCATTTGATTGAAATCATATGGGGCATCTTTTCCAGTCTTCCTAAATTAAGACTTTAGTGGTCTAACATGATCTATCCTGAGGAGTGTTCCATATGCATTTGAGAATGTACCTATATTCAGCTGCTTTGGATGGAATGTTCTGTATATACTTGTTAAGGTCAATGTTGCCTTATTGATTTTCTGTCTGGTCCCATAGTCAAGGGAAGTAAAAGCTAAAATGGGTAGTTATTCTAAGATAAGAGAAAACCAAAATTATCAGGTATATCTTCCTTGGCTGGCTAGAAATGTCTTCTCAGGATTGTGAAGAAGGAAGCAATGATGAGATTTTTATTTCTGTACCTTGAGGCCCACTTGAAATAAAAAATGGATAAGACTTACCCCCACAAAGCCATCGAAAACAAGCAATGTCCCCCAAGGACATGGGTGGACAAGGTATTGAGGGTATCTGTCTCCTATGCTTTGTTGAAGGAGGGAAGAGAGGCCAAAGGACTTGCTTTAGAGAAAATTTTATGTTTATTTTTAACTTCTGCTCTAACACAGATTCAAAGAAAATATATTTAACCAGATTAAAATCCTTTTCCTGCCAAAGAGGCTTCATTTAAAGGTGTGGAATATTACATAATCAGGAATACTTTAGCTCCTATGACCACGTAAGTAGTCAGCTGTTTTGCTAAACTGCCCTGGCAACTCTTTTCTTCCACTAAAGTATATAGAAGCTTCATGAAGGCATAGACCATGTTGTCCTGTTCAACCCTAGCCCTTCACATGATCCGGCAGACGGCCAGGCACACAACAGGTGCTCAGCAAGTACCTGAGTGGGCGAGGCACTCTGGGCAGGCCGACTGGACCACTTACGTCTCATCGAACCAGGGTTCCACGGTCTTCCGCTTCACTGAGGTCTTCTTACGACTTGCCCACCTCCTTTCTGGCAACAAGTAGATACGGACATAAGGATCAACTCCACTGCTGGTACAGCGTGTCAGGTTTCTGATTTGGTTTCAAAGACATTAAAGAAAAAAGGTCCTGATTTTCAAACATTGAAAACACTCATGTGGAGAAAGCTGTACTAGCTATTGAGCTTTAGGTGCCCTTGAGGATAAAAATGCCCAGGAGTCTAGATGACCAACAAAGCAAAAGTCTGTAGAATTGGGAGGACAAAACATCCGATGCATGGTTTTGACAACATGAGTTTTCGTATAGTTTGGAATACAGCTAAATACTTTCCATCTAAAGGAAGTTGAGAAAATGTACTGATTCCCACTACCCCAGACAGTTTGGCAGCGCTTGCTTCTGAGCAAAGCCCTTGGCTTGAGCCCATCAACACCATTGAGGACCTTGTCACTCACAGCAAGACAGCCTTCAAACCTCACTGGTTCCCATTGTATTGTCTACTAGTATCTTGGGGCTGCCCATCTCTGCCAAGTGCCCCCCTCCATTTTGGGTCTTTACCTGCAGCCGTTGATTAGCACGCTGAGGCAGCGCCGCAGACACACATAACGCACTGTGAGCTGAATCTCGCCCAGCCTCCGCGGCCTGAAATCCCTGCCCCTGCAAAGAAAGGGCTGGTCACTTCTCTTGCCTTTACAAGTGTTGGCCTCTCTCCCTATCCCCAAGACAAAGCATGTCCTGCTTTCGGAATATGGGTTAATTTAAAAATTCTTCAGTTGGATGTCAGTTCCATCCCACATTCACGTGTAATGATCCTGCTTTACCATAGGAAGAGCATGAGCCCTGGAGTGGGACCTGCCTTACAGCGTGATTGCTTGTGGGACCTTGGGTGAGTTGACTTTTAGGATAGTAAGTTCTATTTCATAGGGTTATTGTGAAAATGGAATTAAATAATGCACTATCCCCATCATTAGCACTTAAGTGGCAGTCATTGATTACATAATTCCATATTATCCCTGTGTAACTTCAGAATTCAGGGAAGATTTCTGCTGTAACAGCCAAAGTCCAGGGTCTATTTACAGTTTTGTATATAGACTGGTGTACCTGTGCTCACTTGCTCTCCCCTCCACCCCACCCCATCCCTCCCCTGGGTTCTTTCTACCACGCCATGCTGCCTCTCGTGAAGCCATTCTGTGAAAAAACAGAACTTGAACAGAAAAGTAAGTTCATATCTACTTTTCCCTCCAGGGAGTTATTTTTCAGGCAGGTGATCTTAGAAAAGATTAAGCAAAGAAGTGCATACTCAATGGTGAGGCTGATATCTGTCAGGTCAAAGCAGGAGGTGGCCAGGGAGTTGAGCGAGGACATGCTGGGAGCCAGCCTCGCGGGTGGCCATGCGAATGGGGAGGCAAGGCATTTCATGGGTCTGGGTGACTTGATGGGCCCTGGAGAGTGGGGGCCTGGGACAGTCAGGAAGATGGAGGTCGAACTCTTCTTCTCCCCCATGGGCTCACAGAAACCTTTGGCACTGTCCTTGCCTTTCGGCTCTGGGCCTGTCGCTTGGGGTGTGGGCTCGGTGGCAGCAGTGGTGGCACTGGTGGCTGTCATGGTGCTCTTGGAGGCTTCCTTGGTACCAGAAGCAGGGTCTGGGGGGCAGGGCAAGTCTGAAGGACCCTCTCCCTGGGGTGGATCTTTGGGACCTTGATCGGTGGCCACCTTCTTAATGAACAGAGGGCCTTTCTTTAGGGCTTCAGGTCCTGTGTATGGGCTCCCCACCTCTCGTTCTTCCACACGTAGGAACTGTAAGCAAATGACAGGGTTGTGTATGGGCTGAGCCCACCACTTCCATTTCCCTCTCACCTTAACCTCTGGGAAATGGTTCCTTCTCTTTTTTTTCTGGGAGGAACAGTTTTCTCAAAACTCCCAATTCCTTCCTGACTGCCCAATACAATTTTCCCTCCAGACCATGTTTTCCTTAACCTCTCTCGGCCTTGCCCCTTCTGACCAGTACTTCTCTATCTTCCCTCTTCCTCCTGCCTCCCTTGTGGGTTTTCATGAAGACTCAGTCCTGGTCCCTCCTTGCTATACTCATACTAGCTGCACGAGAGTTGCACTCTCAGCATGCAACTCCCAGACCTGTACCTCAGTCTTCCCTCCCCTTAACCTTCACACACATCACCAGCTGCCTTCTGGAGATGGTTGTTTTCCAACTGTCACCTATTCACCATTACTTTCCCTAAAATGTGTTTTCTATCCACACATACCTCTGTGGCCCTAGCACCAGATTTTCAAACTTCAGCCATTGCATTTCCTCTTTTCCCTTCATTATTTATCAGGACCCTTGCTAAGGGTTTCCATTTCTAGCAATATGGTGGTTAAAATATTCTGAAAAACATCTTGTTAGGAATGCCCCAATTAAATAAACATCCTTTTAAATAGCCAAAATCACAAAGAAAGTAAAGTCCCTAGGGCTTAAAAAAAAGGGGGGGCGGGGGAGGGAGGAGAAAACTAAAAAATAAAGGTTAAGCTTTCTGAGGGTCATTTATCAACTGTGGAATCCAGGGGATTAGGAAAAGAGGCCTTGGTCAGTGTGAGACTGGGAGTTGAAGTAGAACCTATGAAGGTGGGATCTCTTTAGTGAAAAAGTAGCCTAGGATACACATTCCACCCACCAGCAAAACCTAATGACAGGACACGTGTCTGTCTCAGCCTGAATCTGGTTGGGGGGAAATTAAGTCTTTTCTAACAATAGGGCACCTGTAGGCCTCTCTCATATGAATTTACACTATCTGTGGTGTCTTGAAACCCAAAGTTAAAAATTAACATAGGCCATGGCTGGGTAGCTTAGTTGGTTGGAGTGTTGTTCCAATATGCCAGGGCTGCAGGTTCAACCCCCAGTCGGGGCACATACAAGAGTCAACCAATGAATGCATAAATAAGTGGAACAACAAATCAATGTTTCTCTTTCCCTCTCTTTCTCTAAAAATCCATACCTAAATTAACATAAAAAAGAACCCATATTTGTAGTTCCCCTGAGGTTCTTGGCTGCAGCAATAGCAGTGTCTCTTTGGAAGTGAACAACCTCAATCCAGCTCACAAAGGAACACTGACCATGTTTCAACCCAAGTTGCCAAACACAGAAATGAGTCATCATGAAAAAGCATCAACAGAAACAAAATTCAAATCATAAGATCTTCAGGTAATAGAATTCAGGTAATATGCCTTAAAAGTATTTTCAAATGACTAAAGATGAAATAAAGTTAGAGATGAAAAATAGCCTTTGAAATAAAGACCATGAACAGGTTAAAGAGCAGATTAGGCATAGCCAAAGAAGGATTTAGTGGACTGGAAGATAGATCTGAAAAAATTAGAATATAGCACCAAGAGACAAAAAATAGAAAATATGAAGATGATGAGAAGGTTCAGCATGGAAGGGGCTCTGGAAGGATTAAAACAGGGGTCCTCAAACTTTTTAAACAGGGGGCCAGTTCACTGTCCTCGGACCGTTGGAGGGGCCAGACTATAGTTTTTAAAAAAACTATGAACAAATTCCTATGCAAACTGCACATATCTTATTTTGAAGTAAAAAAACAAAACGGGAACAAATACAATATTTGTATTTGCATGTGGCCCGCGGGCCGTAGTTTGAGGACCCCTGGATTAAAAGAATGGGAGAGGCAATATTTGAAGAGGTAATGGCTGATAATATTCCAAAACTATGGAAAATATGAATCCATCTCCTAGCTTCTTCCCAACATAGAGCAAGTACTTAAGTGTTGGGGCCATCTACCTTGTACCAGAGCTCCACCCCCTACCTCGCGGGGGAGGGGGGGGGCGAGGAAAGGGAGAGAGTTACCCGAAGCACCAGCCTCATGGAGATGAGGCTGTCCAGGCCCGAGTGGTCCAGCTGGAAGCGCTGCTCGAGGGTCAGGTCTGCATAGGGGAGGATCTGGCACAGGGGTAACTCCAGCACTCCCAGAGCACACTCCTGGTCGTCATCCAGGACCTGAGCAGCGGGCCAGCCACAAAATGAGAATCACCACCACCACCACCCTCTGGGCCTGGCCCGGCCACGTCTAATTCACTTCTGTCAGCATGTACTGTGCTGCTATTGGCCTCTGGTCCTGTTCTAAAAACCGGGAATGGGATCAGGCCTGCTCCCTGCCTCTGTCAGGAAGAGAGGGACTCAGGGTAGAGGCAGTTAGGGTCTCTATAAGGCAAGTGTGTCGGAGACAAAGGGCCTGGGGCTTTCAGGGCTGGTGAGCTCTGCTGCTCCATGACCAGACACCAGGCTGAGGCCCCAGATCCCCAAGGTCTCAGACACGTCATTGTTTAATCCTCCATTCGCTCTTCCACAGATCTTTTGTGAAAATTAACATTTTAAAATAAATACATCAGAAATGTCCTGAGTAGATTTCAACACAGGCCACTCTGGGTGCTGTGTAACAGCCAGAAAGGCTTTCACAGGGAGAGCCAAGGGACCTGAGGGGTGTGCCCACAGCCTTTACCCAGTGACCTTGGGCACCAGCCTCCCTGAGATGTGGGAGGCCTTGGGGCGGGGCTGACTGGCCAGGGGAACCTGCTCGAGGTGCGCTTCGAGCTCCCACCCTCCTGGCCGAGACACCTCTTAGCTCTGATCCAACAGCCCAGCTGCCAGCAAACCTTGAGACGCAGCTGCTCAGATGCCACATTGCACACAAAGAAGGAGAACACCTGGCTCCACACAGGGTCCTTGCTGCGGGGACAGGTCTGGGGACAGAGGAAGAGAGGCCATTAAAGGGTCTGATTGGGCAGAGCAGGATACCCTGTGCTCTCACTCCAGCCCCCAGGGACCTCTGGTGGCCTTCTCTGCCCATGGTCAGACCCACACACGCTTGTGGGAGGCATTAGGGCGGAGCAACCAGACTTAAAGGAGCTGAGAGTCATGTGAGCGTAGTGCTCACTTGGGAGGGAGTTTCTGCTGCTGGACGGGGAGACGGGTGGTGGAAAGGACTTAGAGTCACGCCTAAACTTGAACCCCAGCTCTGCTGCTTTCTAGCATGTGCCCTGGGGTAAGTCACTGATCTCTCTCCCTCAGATTCGTGAACTATGAAACTATTTGTGAGGTTACTTTGGAGACTAAATAAAATATAAAGTGTCTAGAATGTGTCCTGGCACCTACTTGGCATTCAGTGTAAGCTAATTCCCTTGTCTTTTGCTTCTCTCCCTGAGAAGGGCTGGGGCCCCCATTTCCGTACCCCATGGCTACACACCAAGCTGTCTTACCTTGCTCACATATGTCTTCTTGCCTACAGATAGCTTGACATAGGAAGAAGGGTCTCTGCTCACCTTATTCTGTGAGGGGGCAAATCACAATGAGGGTGGCATCATCAGTGTCAGCCTAAGATGCACACCCTCGCCCCACCTCCCAGCCCTCAGGAGCATCAGTGGGACTTGTGGCCAGCCAGCTGCTGCCGTCACTGTGCAAGCACCTGGACAGGGCTGACCCCAGGGGGGCCTCCGTGAACAGTGAGCTGGCTGGGTACAGGCTCTGGCTCCCTGGCATGGAGACACACAGGGTGGATTCAAGTTCCAGCTCCTCCCTTAGGTGTGTGACCCAGGCCTTAACCTTCCGGGTCCTATTTGTAAAATGGCAATAAAATTGGACATGGTCATCGTGTCTCGCGGGCACAATGAATGTGGGGGATGAGTTGCCAAGCCCAGTGCCTGGCACCAGGAAATTTGACAAGGACAGCTCTTGCCAAACCCAGGCTGTGTGCGCAGACTCTCCCGGAAAACATGGGGCTGGGGTTACTCTGGGGAAAAGGAGTTCTGACTTGCTCTCAGGTTTTCAGCCGCACACACACTCTCACCTTGGCAAATCTGGAGAGTTTTTTGGCTCGATATTCACCATTCAGGTAGTCAAAAGGGTTTCTCTGCAGCACAAGAAGACATTTCCGTTTCAAGTGAGCATTAGAAAGGGGGGGCACAAGGCAGGCGGGGTGTTGTGACACTGACCATGTCACCACTCACCGGCAGGTTGCAGGCGCTGTCCAAGAAGACCACAAGGATGGCAGTGGAAAGGCCAGCGTGGTCCTGCAAGCAGACACAGACCTCGTTAGGTCCCCCACGGAGGGAAGCCAGCCCCTGCCCTCCAGGCTGGTGAGAAGATCCCTCAGCCTAGCTTTTCTGTCAGCGCTGAGACCCAACTGCAGCACGACAGGTGCAAGTCAGACACGGTGGATTTTCCCTGTGGTCTAGGCCAGTGGTTGGCAAACTCATTAGTCAACAGAGCCAAATATCAACAGTACTTCTTCAAAGTAGACTCGCCCAGGCTGAAAACCAACTTCTGCGCATGGGCCATGAAGTTTCAATCGCACTGTATACGCGCCCGCACGTGGTATTTTGTGGAAGAGCCACACTCAAGGGGCCAAAGAGCCGCATGTGGCTCACGAGCCGCAGTTTGCCGACCACTGTCGTGCGGGCGCACATGTACAATGCAATTGAAACTTCGTAGCCCATGCGCAGAAGTCAGTATTTTGTGGAAGAGCCACACTCAAGGGGCCAAAGAGCCGCATGTGGCTCACGAGCCGCAGTTTGCCGACCACTGGTCTAGGCTGACAGGCACCAGCAGCATTTAAGGATCCCAGCTTCCCTGAAGGAGACTGAGATGCTTAGGAGAGAGAGAGAGAGAGAGACCAGGAGCTGCCCTGTGTGGAGACAGGGCTGAGGGGCAGGTTCTCTAAAAGGTGGGGCTGGCCCGAAGATTAAGCAAGGTCTGGGGGCTCAGCCCACACGTGACCAGCCCTGCTTTCTGCTAGGGAGCCCCAACACCTTGCACTCACCTCAGTCAGAGCCTCAGGGTCAGCGATCAGTGAAAGCCACTCCAGCCGCAGGTGCAGCCGCCCACTGGTTGTGTCATTCAGGACAAACCACTGCGGGGAGATGAGGGAAAGGAAAGCTTGGGGACAGGGACAGGGAGGTGCTACTGACCCTCCACAGGCAGCTCAGTTCTGGGACCCGGTGGGGCCCCAATAGAGGCTCAGGGAAAAGGGGAAGCAGCGCAGACTCTGGGCTGAGGGACTGGGACATGTGGGTTAGGAGGAAGTGCTACATTTGGGATGGAAAAACCCTCCTGCGCAGGCCCAGCCCTGCAGTGTGACCATCCCCCGCTGGAGGTCCTTGGTCGGGGCATTCCAGGGAAGCTTCTTCCCACCCAAGCCTTGGAGGTTCCCGGGACCCATCTGTGTGTCGCCCAGCACTTGCCCCTGGAGGACCAGTATGTGTGGCTCAGCATGGGAGGGGCCCATTTCATAGACCAGCTGGGCTGAAGCAACCTGCAAGGGCTGTCCACAGGGAGGGCCGCACGCACAACTCTACCTCATCCACCACTCTGTTGGTCATGACATCCCCAAGGCAGATCTGCAGGCTGGAATACACAGGGAGGGGTCAGCTCTGCACCCAGGAGGCAGCAGCGGACGGTGTGGCGGCCCACCCTGATTTAGGTTCAAATACCTGAGCGGGCCCTCAAGACCCAGGATCTTATTCATGCCAGGGAAGCAGTGGGAAGCCACGCTCAGCTCGAGGAGGAAGGACTGTCTTAGCCATCAGGGCTGCTCTGGGCATGCTGCCCCAGAGGCAGGTGGCTTCCACCCCAGAGGGGAATAAGCAGGTAATGCTGGACACATCGGCTCTGAATTATCAGTGATGGTGCTACTGGCATTCGAGTGGAATGGCTTTTCATTGTGCAAAACTGCCCATGCGTTGCAGGAATTCAGTTTCCCTGTCCCGTGCCCTCTAGGTAAATGCCATGGCTCCACTTCCCGCAGTCATTGTAACAACCCCAAATGCCTCCATTTCCAGAACTGCCCCCAATGCCTTCCACAGGATCAGTTGGCATGTGTGTGCAAAGAGGTGACACCCACATTCTCAGCGTGCCTCCCACCTACCCTGACTCAAGCCAGGGGGGAAATTAATTGCATGTAACTGTTAGAAGTGTGTTTGAGCTCCAAACACACTTGAAATCAGTTACACAAAATATGAATCACAAGCCACACTTCAAACCTGCAATATTATGAAAATTACTAAGATGAGAAAAAAAGATCAACATTTGCTTGCGCGCTGGTTCTTAGGCTGTCAGGTTGTGCCCCTCCCACTTCGTTTTGTTCATTCTTTCTAAAATTCTGTGTTCACGGGAACAGGCTAAACAACACGGGAGTATGAAGCTTTGTGTAAAATTCGTTTCAGCCTCCCAGTCCCAGCCCTCGGAGACGAGCAGTGTGAGCAGCCTGCTGTGTACATGAGCAACATTTGCTTGCGCGCTGGTTCTTAGGCTATCAGGTTGTGCCCCTCCCACTTCGTTTTGTTCATTCTTTCTAAAATTCTGTGTTCACGGGAACAGGCTAAACAACACGGGAGTATGAAGCTTTGTGTAAAATTCGTTTCAGCCTCCCAGTCCCAGCCCTCGGAGACGAGCAGTGTGAGCAGCCTGCTGTGTACATGAACATGTACGAACGCACACACACACAAGGGTCCCCCTGGGAAGGTGAATCGAACTGCAGGGTCACTCCCACCTGCCCCTCTGCCAACTACATAACGGACGTCCTCCAGGTCCATACGCAGATCCTGCTTAGTGTTTAAAGCTGCAGAATGTCCTCTAGTTTGGCGACGGCAAATTTACTCAAACACTCAGCCAGTGTCCTCTGAGGCTGGACACACTGTGTCAGGCTCTTGCTTTGCCACCTCAGTTCTCCAATAAACACTTCCGGTCAATGCTTTCATAGGACCTGGAAGCGGGCAGTTGGGATAGGCAGCCCCAGCCTGGCCGTGGCAGTCTTCACACACCCTGAGTTTCTGTGTGCTGCCCCCTGAGTGAGTAGCCAGGTTTCCCCGACACTGGGGACCTGCCATCCGTGTCAGCTTTGCCCCTGCCCCTGCCCCAATGGGGACCCTGGGTACATTATTAAGAGATCAGAAAGCGGGCCTGCGGCACATAAACCGTGGGTCCTCTCTATCCCTTGGGCCCAGAGTCCAGGGTGGGACACTCGGGAGGCATGGAGGAGGGGGGTGTGGACGGCCCAGCGCCCAGGCCCAGCTCAGCCCTCACCTGCCCAGGAAGTCGTCCCTGTCAGGATCCTCGTCATACAGGTCCACCTCCAGGTCCTGGCCAGGGACTTCGTACACTAAGAACTGGAAGGAAAGAGGGGACGCGACCCGCAGGCCACGGCAGCGGGTGAAGCAGACTCACCCGTGACCCCTGGGAGCCAGGTTCAGCTCCACAGCTGCCAGCTGGAGCCCGGGCAGGCGCCGGCCTTCTCAGTGCCCGGGAAGCCCTCCTGTGAGAGGCCCTCCCCAGTAGGTGGGGGCAGGTGGGGAGAGGAGAGGCGACTGCAACCCATGGGGGTGCACAGGGCACAGCAGCTGCAGGTGTGCTTGGCAGGCTTTGCAGCCTCCAGGGCACTTCACAGGCCGTGGGGCCTCCTTCAGGGAGTAGGGGGTGTGGTTAAGCTCAAGGGAGAACTTCAGCCCCTGGTGTCTGGCTCTGGCTGAGAGGAAGGGGCAGGACTGCCTTGAGGTTTTCTCTTTGATTTGAAAGCCTCCAACACAGCTGACGGGGCGGGGGGGGGACGGACAGGAAGCGTATCTATAAGCTGTCCCTCCGGGGCCACCGCAGCCCACCTCTGGGAGCACGGGGGGTTTGGGAAGAGGGATACGCAGCCCATCCTGCCCGCCCCCAAGGCCCACTCCTTTGGCCAGTGTTGCCCCACAGGCAGGTGAGGCCCATGAGGGCAAGGGGCCGCCTGTCCCCAGCACGACCCAGAGTGGAGCCAGTTGTGGCCGAGGAGCCCCTCACCTCAAACACCTCGTTCCAGGTGGGGTTCAGGTTCTTGTAGACGGTCTTGCTGCGGAAGTGCTGCAGGCCGATGCTCACCTTGGCGTAGGGGTCTGACTTGCCTCGGATCCCCAGGAAGTGGTCCATCTGGGCCAGCTTCTCCGCCTCCAGCAAGTGGACTCTGATCACCCCCTGGAAATGCCCAGCGCAGGGATCACCGCTGCTTCCTGGGCAGTACCAGCCCTCGAGGCCCACACTATCAGGCCAAAGCCTCAGACACCACCCAGCCCACCCCACCCTCTCCTGGGTCTGGATGGGGAGACGGCAGCCTCCTGGCCAAGGCCATGCAGCACGTGATGGCAGGGCCCAGAGCTCTGTCCACTGCACCTCAGTGCCACGCCCACACTCCTGGCCTTCCCACTCTGCCCTGGGAATGGCTTCCACGGCAGCCATTTCAGCTCTGCCAACAACCAGGGCAAACCAAGCCCCTGAGGTTTCCTGTCTGTAACCGGCAAGCAGACTGACCTCCAGTGTCATTTCTGCCCAGTGCCCAGGTGTATACAGCCCGTGGGCACTGCTTGCTGCTGGCAGTGGGTCCCTGCCTCCTAGAAGCCCAGCCCTGTCTCACCCGACCCCCCTCCCCGAACCATGTCTTAAGGCAGAACAGAGCCAAGGCCTGGGAAGAGTAGCCTTCCTGCCTGGAACTATTTCTTTTTAAATATAAGTACGTATGTCTTTTCCCTTGGACCCAGCCATCCCACTTTCTAGCCCTAAAGCCGTACTGTAAGAAGGTCCTGACAGCCTGTTTGTCCCAGCAAAACACATGACGCAACTGTGTGTCAGTGGAGAACCGGTGAAATAGGTGCCGCACGCCCGGACGTGGAGCAACCGGTGGCCCCAGAATGAGGGCTCCATCCACGCAGTCAGGGAGAGATCCCAGGACACGGCCTGACGCAGCAAGACAGGGGAAGTGCTATGCGGCCGTCCGCCGAGGAACGGGGGACCTGAGGACAGATACGCACACACCAACACGGGGGCGTATCTGCCTCTTAGAAAACAAACAGTGAGAAATCGGGGGGAGAGGGGGATCACTGCTTTCAGGGAGAAGGGGCAGAATAGGTGGAGGGACAAGGGCTAGAAGCCCGACTCCTTAAACTATAACTTGGTCTTTATATTGCACGTTGGAAGCATGCACACGTTTTTATATGATTGTAAAGTTAAGGTAAAAATTAAACCCTAAAAATAGCAAATGGAGTGAAACAAATCAATATAAACATTCGTGGGCAGCTGGTGTCCCACACACACAGAGGCACGGTTCCCGGTGAGTCTAAGTCGCGGCCGCTTGACAGCACCGCTGGCGTGGGACACCCGAGGAGTGTGAGTGGCTGTGGCGCAGGTGGTGGCGTCGCATTGTCAGTCTGAGCCTCACCTGGTGGGATGGAGCCACACTCCCCGTGGGAAGGCCGACAGGAGCCGGTCCCTCACCCTCATGGCCTGAGGAGGCTGATACCCCGCCTGGAGCTGATGGTGAAGTGGCACTTTCCCCTTTCCTGGGGCCCCAGCTCCCAGCCCTGAGGGCTCAGGGCCGCAGCCAGGGCCCCTTCTGTCGGGAGCCCCACGGCTGTCCTCAGGGGCCTCCCTAGCTGGGCCCAGGATAGAGGGGGCAGTGGGGCTGAGCACCCAAGGAAGCCCCCGCTTGGCTCCGCCATTCTCCTTCCCAGTAGACCCCAAGGATGGAGTCGGAGCCTCATGTCCCTGAAGGAGGCTGGGAGCTCCTGGAGGCTCCTGGGGCCGGGCTGACTGCCCAGTCCCCAACCCGGGCCGCACGGTACCAGGATCCGGGAAGGAAGCCGCCTGGGCTTCGCCCGACCCTGGATGGGTGACTGGACAAGTCAATCCCGAGACTCAGTCTTCGCCCTATAACCTGGAGGTGCCACTCGCCCCCCACCCCCGTGAGAATGCATTCCCCTCCAGCCATCTATCCCCAGCTCTGGGCCCTGGGCCCTGGCTGGTGCAGGTACTCACGCAGGGCAGAGGGAAGCGCAGGTTGGTCACATCCAAGCCCTTCTTCACGGGCACAGTCACGCGGTTGGGCAGCACCAGGTGGGCGGCGATGAGGTCCTCCAGCAGGCTGTCTGACATCTCACTGGGACAGTGGGCACGACCAGCTGTGAGAGGTGGCACTGCCTCCCCCAGGCCGCCTGTCCCTCCACCCATCCCCGGAGCTGGCACAGGAGCAGAGCGCCAGGGTGGGCCCTGCCCGGGAGTGTGCAGCCTGAGCCCGGCCTGCCGCCCCAGCATGGTAGCTAAGAGTGCCGACCCGACGCCGTGTTAGCATCACAGGGGCGTGTGACCGTGGGGAACCTGCTAACCGCTCTGGGCCTGAGTTTCCTCATCCCTGACCCGAGGATAATTACACCTGCCCCTTAGCATTTTACGAGGATGACTTACATGTGTGAAGGGCTGAGGACAGTGCCTGGTGCCCAGTAAATGCTGGGTGAGTGGTGGCTACCTTAGCCCTCTGGTCCCTGACATCACATCCACATTCTCTTCCTCTGCTGGCTGACTCCATCCCCCAGAGAGGGAGCAGGGACAGTCCCTAGAAGAGGATTCCTCCCCGCAGGTGGGGGGCAGCTGCCCACGCCTGGCGAGCCAGCGGTGCATGCCCTGGCCGGCCCAGCTGGCCCTCCCTGCAGGGGCTGTGTCCACACAGGGCTGGAGCCCTGCGGCTCTGGGTGCAGCACCCTCCCTGCCAGCCCCAGGAAGGAGGGATTTCCCAGACCAGCTCCTCCTCACTGGTGCCCCTTTAAGCACCGCCCGCTCCCAGCCTGTGCTTGTGGCCATGGTGGGGGCGGCCTCATGGGCTTCTCTCCACACACTTCTCCTCACTCATGTGTGTCCACACCCACTCGGCCACCACCACACACACCTGTGTTCTCCCAGGGACCCCAAGATAGAGGAACTGGGCTCCACTTTTACTGAGGAAGAGCCCAGAGAGGTGACGTAATTTGTCTAAAGTCACAGTTGCTACCCAACAGCGCCAGGAGCCTCAGTCCACACGCCTCCTCTAGGACATCCCATCTGATCAGAGCCACTCTCCCTGCTCTCCCACACTGTGTGTGTGTACACATACGTGATGTGTGTGTGTACACATATGTGATGTGTGTGTACACATACGTGATGTGTGTGTGTACACATATGTGATGTGTGTGTACACATACGTGATGTGTGTGTGTACACATATGTGATGTGTGTGTACACATACGTGATGTGTGTGTGTACACATATGTGATGTGTGTGTACACATACGTGATGTGTGTGTGTACACATATGTGATGTGTGTGTACACATACGTGATGTGTGTGTGTACACATATGTGATGTGTGTGTACACATACGTGATGTGTGTGTGTACACATATGTGATGTGTGTGTACACATACGTGATGTGTGTGTGTACACATATGTGATGTGTGTGTACACATACGTGATGTGTGTGTGTACACATATGTGATGTGTGTGTACACATACGTGATGTGTGTGTGTACACATATGTGATGTGTGTGTACACATACGTGATGTGTGTGTGTACACATATGTGATGTGTGTGTACACATACGTGATGTGTGTGTGTACACATATGTGATGTGTGTGTACACATACGTGATGTGTGTGTGTACACATATGTGATGTGTGTGTACACATACGTGATGTGTGTGTGTACACATATGTGATGTGTGTGTACACATACGTGATGTGTGTGTGTACACATATGTGATGTGTGTGTACACATACGTGATGTGTGTGTGTACACATATGTGATGTGTGTGTACACATACGTGATGTGTGTGTGTACACATATGTGATGTGTGTGTACACATACGTGATGTGTGTGTGTACACATATGTGATGTGTGTGTACACATACGTGATGTGTGTGTGTACACATATGTGATGTGTGTGTACACATACGTGATGTGTGTGTGTACACATATGTGATGTGTGTGTACACATACGTGATGTGTGTGTGTACACATATGTGATGTGTGTGTACACATACGTGATGTGTGTGTGTACACATATGTGATGTGTGTGTACACATACGTGATGTGTGTGTGTACACATATGTGATGTGTGTGTACACATACGTGATGTGTGTGTGTACACATATGTGATGTGTGTGTACACATACGTGATGTGTGTGTGTACACATATGTGATGTGTGTGTACACATACGTGATGTGTGTGTGTACACATATGTGATGTGTGTGTACACATACGTGATGTGTGTGTGTACACATATGTGATGTGTGTGTACACATACGTGATGTGTGTGTGTACACATATGTGATGTGTGTGTACACATACGTGATGTGTGTGTGTACACATATGTGATGTGTGTGTACACATACGTGATGTGTGTGTGTACACATATGTGATGTGTGTGTACACATACGTGATGTGTGTGTGTACACATATGTGATGTGTGTGTACACATACGTGATGTGTGTGTGTACACATATGTGATGTGTGTGTACACATACGTGATGTGTGTGTGTACACATATGTGATGTGTGTGTACACATACGTGATGTGTGTGTGTACACATATGTGATGTGTGTGTACACATACGTGATGTGTGTGTGTACACATATGTGATGTGTGTGTACACATACGTGATGTGTGTGTGTACACATATGTGATGTGTGTGTACACATACGTGATGTGTGTGTGTACACATATGTGATGTGTGTGTACACATACGTGATGTGTGTGTGTACACATATGTGATGTGTGTGTACACATACGTGATGTGTGTGTGTACACATATGTGATGTGTGTGTACACATACGTGATGTGTGTGTGTACACATATGTGATGTGTGTGTACACATACGTGATGTGTGTGTGTACACATATGTGATGTGTGTGTACACATACGTGATGTGTGTGTGTACACATATGTGATGTGTGTGTACACATACGTGATGTGTGTGTGTACACATATGTGATGTGTGTGTACACATACGTGATGTGTGTGTGTACACATATGTGATGTGTGCTGTGTCCACACAGGGCTGGAGCCCTGCGGCTCTGGGTGCAGCACCCTCCCTGCCAGCCCCAGGAAGGAGGGATTTCCCAGACCAGCTCCTCCTCACTGGTGCCCCTTTAAGCACCGCCCGCTCCCAGCCTGTGCTTGTGGCCATGGTGAGGGCGGCCTCATGGGCTTCTCTCCACACACTTCTCCTCACTCATGTGTGTCCACACCCACTCGGCCACCACCACACACACCTGTGTTCTCCCAGGGACCCCAAGATAGAGGAACTGGGCTCCACTTTTACTGAGGAAGAGCCCAGAGAGGTGACGTAATTTGTCTAAAGTCACAGTTGCTACCCAACAGCGCCAGGAGCCTCAGTCCACACGCCTCCTCTAGGACATCCCATCTGATCAGAGCCACTCTCCCTGCTCTCCCACACGTGTGTGTGTGTACACATACGTGATGTGTGTGTGTACACATACGTGATGTGTGTGTGTGTACACATACGTGATGTGTGTGTGTGTGTGTACACATATGTGGTGTGTGTGTGTGTGTTCTGAGCACAGAGCCTGCCCGCAGAGGCCAAACAATGCTGTCAGCCTCCCACTCCCACACCCTGTTTCCCCCAGAGGGAGGGGGGCTCGGTGCCTGCCCCACTCCTCACAGGGAGCAGGGAGGGAGGGCAACCACTGTGCGCCCGGCACTGACCACAGCCCAGGCCCCCCTGGACACATACGTGATGTGTGTGTGTGTGTTCTGAGCACAGAGCCTGCCCGCAGAGGCCAAACAATGCTGTCAGCCTCCCACTCCCACACCCTGTTTCCCCCAGAGGGAGGGGGGCTCGGTGCCTGCCCCACTCCTCACAGGGAGCAGGGAGGGAGGGCAACCACTGTGCGCCCGGCACTGACCACAGCCCAGGCCCCCCTGGCTCTGCGGGGGGCTCTCGAAGGCACTCACTTGATTCCCGGCGCGTCCAGCAGGTTGGTCAGGCCTGTCCAGTTGATCTGCAGGTGCTGCGGGCAGAGGGGCTGCTAGTCTGGAAGGAGCCAGAAGCCCAGGACCGAGAGCCCTCTGCCCAGCGCCCACACCCACCACATGGAGAACCCAGCCTGCTGAGGGCGCCCGCTCGGGATGGGCAGGCTGTCGGGCCTGCTGCCTCCTGCCAGGATCACGCAGGCGTGGCCAGGGCACGTGGGCCCTGAGTGGCCCTACAGCTTCCCCGAGCTGCTGCTGGTCTGGGGGAGAACGGAGTCGGGTACCTCAGGCTGCCTTAGACCTCACGGGACGGGCATGTGGAGTGCCCGGGCCTAGGCGGGCTTAGGCATCTCCGTTTGTGGTTCAAGCCCAGCGCCTGGGGCCCGGCAGGCACGAGCTCCTGCCCAGGGAGGGGCAGGCCTGCCTCCCGGGGGCTCACCGGCTTCTGAAGGAAGAACACAGTCACGGCTCCCACGAAGGGCTTGTCCACCAGGAGGGGGTCCAGGATGACCCGCAGCGTGCCCTGCAACTGGATGGCACCGAGGGCTCCATGAGGGACTGCCTCCCTTCTTCCCACACCTGCTGTCTCACTGATGCCCATGCCACACACAAATGCCCAGGGCACGCACCGCTGGCTCGCCGGGCGTGGGCAGCTGCCCCCCACCTACGGGGAGTGTGGTCACTGCAGGGACCACGCTCAGAAACAGAAACCTGCCACCTTTGGCCAGCTCCCCAGGGGCCATGAGCTGGCCCCCACTGCCTTCCGGGGGGCGCTGGGCTGAGGGCCTGCAGCCTTGCCCCATTCTCCGCTCCTCGCCGCCTCCTCCTCGATCTGCCCGTTTGCAAGCACGGGGTCTGCATCACCCCATCCACAGAACCTGTCTTCCCTGAGCCACGGACGTCTCTCTGGGGGGACTTTACAGACAGAGACAGGCATGGGCTGAGGGGCTCTGGGCCGAGCCGCAGGTTGGGGGCCCAGCAGTCACTTCCTGGCCGTGTGACCTTGGGCACGGAATCCCTCAATCGTGACCTGCCTGTTTGGTGTCACCACCCCCTTTTGCAGCCTGCTCCAGTATAAGCCTGTTTTTCCCTGCCCTGACCCCCACCCCCACCCCAGGGACAGGAGTGGGGGCAGTACCATCCGGCCCCACTCACCTGGATCCCGTTCACACCAGCCTGGATCTTCTGCAGCTCCACGCTGATCTCGCAGTCCCCGATGTAGCTGAAAGGGGAGGGAGAAGGAAGGTCGGGAAGAGGGGCAGGCCCACTCTCAGAGACGTGGGAAACTTGCCCAGTGCCACCCAGCCCGAGCCCCGCCTCACCCAGATAGGGTCACCCTCACCGCCCCGGCTTTTCTCGGCTCTGCACAGACACTGACCCAGGCCCCTGCACCCAGGAGTCCCATGCACATCCCCACCTGTGCCCGCGATGACCATGACTGAGTATCACCTTGTCCCACGACCCCATGGATGTGAAGGAGGGGCTCTTGGCGAACACAGGGCCCAGCCCTCTGCCTCGGCTATGCTCCGCCCCCCTTCCCAGGTCTCTTCCCCATAGACAGAGCAGCCACACTGCCTACATCCAGCCATCACCCAGGCGGTTGCCGGGGGTGGTAGAGGGAAAACACAATGTCCTCAGGAGCCGAGTCCTGCTGGTGGCTCCTGCCAAGTGATGGGCACAGGGAGCTCAGAATGAGTGCCTCAGAGGCTAAGGGTCCGGAGACACTGTGAAAGGACTCGTGACTAAGGGGAGCGAGGCGGTGGCCATCAAATATCTGCAGGGCACAGGCAGGGGAGCTAGTATCCCCTGGAAGGTCGGGGTAAGGCCTGGGGACTCCGGGAGCTGCCCAGGAAGCTGGGTGGGGAAGCCCGATGACCCTGACAGGCCCTAACTGTGCACACCAGGCTCTGTAGCAGTGCCTGGGGCCAGACCCCAAAGCTGTCACCATCCCAACACACTTGAGAACAGCCCCCCACTGGGGAAGGGCATTCCCAGAGCTGACCCTGTCTTCCCAATGTGCCCTCAGTGCAGCCTCTGGGATAAGGACACTGAAAAGGAACGGCTACATTCTGGAACCTCAGGAGTTGATCCTGGTTCTTTTAAAACACAATTTCAATCTCACCACCTCCGGGAAGACTTCCTGGATTCAATCTCCCTTCTCACCAACTCAAGCCTATTACAAACCTCATTCAAACACGGTGCCCTTGCCCCACCCACTCAGCTAGTCGCTCGTGTGTCTTTGCATCCTTTTGTTTTCCGAGGAGCCACAGGGCCCAGCTCTCCTGCTGGCGTCTCACAGCCTGTGCGGAGCACCCTGGGACTCACCCCACGTCCCAGCATCTTGTCACCTGTGCTCCCTCTTGCTACATCCTCTCTGAGGCAGCTGCTCTGACCCTTGAGGTCAGACCTGGCCCTCGCCTCTAGGAAAGCTCAGCTCCTGGGCCTTGGTACCCAGAACATGCCTAGTGCCTGGTCTGATGGAGAAGCCGGGCCTGGGCTGAGGGGTCAGATGGTGGTGGCTCCCCCGGACCATCCCTTCTGCTGAAACTCTTCCCCATCCCCGGCTCCAGCCCAGGGCAGTTGGGGGTATATCTGCTCTGAGGGGCAAATGAGAGTGTCTATATGCTACCCCATCTTCACACTGCTGTTCCCACAGAATGTGCCCCGGACCCACCCCTGCCCCCAGGCAAGAGGCTCACCAGATCTGCAGGTCCAAGACCACCTGCCTCCGGTTGTGCTTGCTGGTGTGCGCCTGGACCCCGTTGACCCTGGGGCACTGGAAGAGAGGCCGGCGTGGGGTCAGCAGAGGTCTTGCAGCAGCGAGGCTCCCCTCCCGGTACTGGGTTTTGCCCAAAATAATCAACATGCCCACTGCTCTCCTGAGGCATAAACACAGAAACCCACCCATGGTCCCATCTGCCGTGGTCACCCTGATACTTCCCTCCCTAGAATGTGCACCCTTATTTCTCTCTCTCCTCCACAGATATTTACTGAGCACCTGCGCTGCACCAGGCCCTGGCCTGGGAGCAGGTGAAAAGTAAGGTGGCCAGGCCTGTCCTCACAGCCCAGCAGAGGAGACGGTGGTGGTGGTGGTGGTGGTGGTGGTGGTGATGTGGGGAGGGAGGTGAGGTGCAGCCTGTGCTGTCACGTGGCCATCTGCTGGGGACTTGAGCACCTCCCAACCCAGCTTGGGGTGGGCAGAGGTTAGAGAAGGCTTCCTGGAGGTGGCATTTAAGCAGTTCGGGCAGAAGATGAGGAATTAGCCCCTAAGGGCAAAGGAAGATGCAGGGTCCACGGCTAAGTGATCTGACCCTCATCGGAATGTAAGAGCCCCACGTCAGGACCACAGTCCCCAGGCTCTGGGCCAAGGGCTGAGCTCCTAGATCAC
This sequence comes from Myotis brandtii, assembly GCF_000412655.1. Classification (NCBI taxonomy): domain Eukaryota; kingdom Metazoa; phylum Chordata; class Mammalia; order Chiroptera; family Vespertilionidae; genus Myotis; species Myotis brandtii. The sequence goes on from NW_005356674.1 coordinate 1,545,610, forward strand.
CTTTCTTCCCCCTCTGCCCACTCTCCTCCTCCTGTCAGTGGCACTGGAGGAGGGCCTGGTTATTATTTAGCAAGAATCAAAAATAGGAGAACCAAGATGGCAGCACAGGTAAACACCTGTACTTGCTGCCTCTCACAATCACATCAAAATTACAACTAAAAGACGGAACAACTATCATCCAGAACCACGGGAAGGCTGGCTGAGTGGAAGTACTACAACTAGAGAGGTAAAGAAGAAAGCGCATTGAGACTGGTAGGAGGTGCAGAGGTGTGGAATGGGCAGGCACCCGGGTGCATTGCTTTTTTAATCAGGAGAGAGATAGAAGCTCCCGCTTGCTCTGAACTCTTGTTCTGGGTGAGACTCTGGGGGACCCAGACACATATGGGGAGAAACTGGACTGTCTTGCATCAGGGCAGGAATGCGAGGGCGGCTTTCTTACAGATGGAGGTGCTCACAGCAGTCATTGTTCCTGCGCTGGGACCTCTCCGGTGCAGGGCTGACTGGCAGCCATTTGCTCCGCCCTGGTGATTCCCTGAGACCCTGCCCCACCCAATTTACAACCCCACCCAAGCTGTGCACAGTGGCTTTTGCATATGAATGGCCTGTCCTTTATCAGCCTAAAACCTGTCCAACAGGCAGCAGCAGGATCAGGGAGCCCCAAAGCTATTAAAAGAAGGCCCAAGGCCGGCAGCATCAGCCTGCCTTGCTTCACAGCTGGGCCTTGTCTGGGCACTTCCAAACCCAATACAAAGAGGAGGAATCTGCAGATCTCTCTGTAGCTCCTACTGGGAGGCCCCAGGCAGTGGCTGACTTTGCACCTCCCTGGGGACCCAAGAGCCAGTGTACCCAGTGGTCAGTGTGAGACGAGACCAGATTACAACTCTACACATCCATAAGCAACACACTCAAGGGACAGACTCAGTG
>NW_005356674.1:1561624-1565154 GCF_000412655.1 Myotis brandtii
CCAGGCGCGGCTCCCACTCCGCTCCTCGCCGCCTCCTCCTCGATCTGCCCGTTTGCAAGCACGGGGTCTGCATCACCCCATCCACAGAACCTGTCTTCCCTGAGCCACGGACGTCTCTCTGGGGGGACTTTACAGACAGAGACAGGCATGGGCTGAGGGGCTCTGGGCTGAGCCGCAGGTTGGGGGCCCAGCAGTCACTTCCTAGCCATGTGACCTTGGGCACGGAATCCCTCAATCGTGACCTGCCTGTTTGGTGTCACCACCCCCTTTTGCAGCCTGCTCCAGTATAAGCCTGTTTTTCCCTGCCCTGACCCCCACCCCCACCCCAGGGACAGGAGTGGGGGCAGTACCATCCGGCCCCACTCACCTGGATCCCGTTCACACCAGCCTGGATCTTCTGCAGCTCCACGCTGATCTCGCAGTCCCCGATGTAGCTGAAAGGGGAGGGAGAAGGAAGGTCGGGAAGAGGGGCAGGCCCACTCTCAGAGACGTGGGAAACTTGCCCAGTGCCACCCAGCCCGAGCCCCGCCTCACCCAGATAGGGTCACCCTCACCGCCCCGGCTTTTCTCGGCTCTGCACAGACACTGACCCAGGCCCCTGCACCCAGGAGTCCCATGTACATCCCCACCTGTGCCCGCGATGACCATGACTGAGTATCACCTTGTCCCACGACCCCATGGATGTGAAGGAGGGGCTTTTGGGGAACACAGGGCCCAGCCCTCTGCCTCAGCTATGCTCCGCCCCCCTTCCCAGGTCTCTTCCCCATAGACAGAGCAGCCACACTGCCTACATCCAGCCATCACCCAGGCGGTTGCCGGGGGTGGTAGAGGGAAAACACAATGTCCTCAGGAGCCGAGTCCTGCTGGTGGCTCCTGCCAAGTGATGGGCACAGGGAGCTCAGAATGAGTGCCTCAGAGGCTAAGGGTCCGGAGACACTGTGAAAGGACTCGTGACTAAGGGGAGCGAGGCGGTGGCCATCAAATATCTGCAGGGCACAGGCAGGGGAGCTAGTATCCCCTGGAAGGTCGGGGTAAGGCCTGGGGACTCCGGGAGCTGCCCAGGAAGCTGGGTGGGGAAGCCCGATGACCCTGACAGGCCCTAACTGTGCACACCAGGCTCTGTAGCAGTGCCTGGGGCCAGACCCCAAAGCTGTCACCATCCCAACACACTTGAGAACAGCCCCCCACTGGGGAAGGGCATTCCCAGAGCTGACCCTGTCTTCCCAATGTGCCCTCAGTGCAGCCTCTGGGATAAGGACACTGAAAAGGAACGGCAACATTCTGGAACCTCAGGAGTTGATCCTGGTTCCTTTAAAACACAATTCCAATCTCACCACCTCCAGGAAGACTTCCTGGGTTCAATCTCCCTTCTTACCAACTCAAGCCCGTTACAAACCTCATTCAAACATGGTGCCCTTGCCCCACCCACTCAGCTAGTCGCTCGTGTGTCTGCATCCTTTCGATTTCCGAGGAGCCGGCCCAGCTCTCCTGCTGGCGTCTCACAGCCTATGCAGAGTTCCCTGGGACTCATCCCAAGTCCCAGCATCTTGTCACCCGTGCTCCCTCTTGCTACATCCTCTCTGAGGCAGCTGCTCTGACGCTCGAGGTCAGACCTGGCCCTCGCCTCTAGGAAAGCTCAGCTCCTGGGCCTTGGTACCCAGAACATGCCTAGTGCCTGGTCTGATGGAGAAGCCGGGCCTGGGCTGAGGGGTCAGATGGTGGTGGCTCCCCAGGATCATCCCTTCTCCTGAAACTCTTCCCCATCCCAGGCCCCAGCCCAGGCCCCAGCCCAGGCTCCAGCCCAGGGCAGTTGGGGGTATATCTGCTCTGAGGGGCAAATGCGAGTGTCTATATGCTACCCCATCTTCACACTGCTGTTCCCACAGAATGTGCCCCGGACCCACCCCTGCCCCCAGGCAAGAGGCTCACCAGATCTGCAGGTCCAGGACCACCTGCCTCCGGTTGTGCTTGCTGGTGTGCGCCTGGACCCCGTTGACCCTGGGGCACTGGAAGAGAGGCCGGCGTGGGGTCAGCAGAGGTCTTGCAGCAGCGAGGCTCCCCTCCCGGTACTGGGTTTTGCCCAAAATAATCAACATGCCCACTGCTCTCCTGAGGCATAAACACAGAAACCCACCCATGGTCCCATCTGCCGTGGTCACCCTGATACTTCCCTCCCTAGAATGTGCACCCTTATTTCTCTCTCTCCTCCACAGATATTTACTGAGCACCTGCGCTGCACCAGGCGCTGGCCTGGGAGCAGGTGAAAAGCAAGGTGGCCAGGCCTGTCCTCACAGCCCAGCAGAGGAGACGGTGGTGGTGGTGGTGGTGATGTGGGGAGGGAGGTGAGGTGCAGCCTGTGCTGTCACGTGGCCATCTGGGGACTTCAGGAGCACCTCCCAACCCAGCTTGGGGTGGGCAGAGGTTAGAGAAGGCTTCCTGGAGGTGGCATTTAAGCAGTTTGGGCAGATGAGTAGGAATTAGCCCCTAAGGGCAAAGGAAGATGCAGGGTCCACGGCTAAGTGATCTGACCCTCATCGGAATGTAAGAGCCCCACGTCAGGACCACAGTCCCCAGGCTCTGGGCCAAGGGCTGAGCTCCTAGATCACCTTTCTTCCCCCTCTGCCCACTCTCCTCCTCCTGTCAGTGGCACTGGAGGAGGGCCTGGTTATTATTTAGCAAGAATCAAAAATAGGAGAACCAAGATGGCAGCACAGGTAAACACCTGTACTTGCTGCCTCTCACAATCACATCAAAATTACAACTAAAAGACGGAACAACTATCATCCAGAACCACGGGAAGGCTGGCTGAGTGGAAGTACTACAACTAGAGAGGTAAAGAAGAAAGCGCATTGAGACTGGTAGGAGGTGCAGAGGTGTGGAATGGGCAGGCACCCGGGTGCATTGCTTTTTTAATCAGGAGAGAGATAGAAGCTCCCGCTTGCTCTGAACTCTTGTTCTGGGTGAGACTCTGGGGGACCCAGACACATATGGGGAGAAACTGGACTGTCTTGCATCAGGGCAGGAATGCGAGGGCGGCTTTCTTACAGATGGAGGTGCTCACAGCAGTCATTGTTCCTGCGCTGGGACCTCTCCGGTGCAGGGCTGACTGGCAGCCATTTGCTCCGCCCTGGTGATTCCCTGAGACCCTGCCCCACCCAATTTACAACCCCACCCAAGCTGTGCACAGTGGCTTTTGCATATGAATGGCCTGTCCTTTATCAGCCTAAAACCTGTCCAACAGGCAGCAGCAGGATCAGGGAGCCCCAAAGCTATTAAAAGAAGGCCCAAGGCCGGCAGCATCAGCCTGCCTTGCTTCACAGCTGGGCCTTGTCTGGGCACTTCCAAACCCAATACAAAGAGGAGGAATCTGCAGATCTCTCTGTAGCTCCTACTGGGAGGCCCCAGGCAGTGGCTGACTTTGCACCTCCCTGGGGACCCAAGAGCCAGTGTACCCAGTGGTCAGTGTGAGACGAGACCAGATTACAACTCTACACATCCATAAGCAACACACTCAAGGGACAGACTCAGTG
>NW_005356674.1:1565426-1565705 GCF_000412655.1 Myotis brandtii
CTATCAACTCAAGGAGACTTAGCAGCTACCCAATACATAGAAACAAACACAGGGAAGCAGCCAAAGTGCGGAGACAAACATGTCATAAATGAAAGAAATGGAAGAAAGCAAAATACTGGATAGAGTTCAAAACCACAGTTTTTACTCAAAAATCTTCTAGAAACCTTCAAGGATCTTAGTGAGAATGCCAAAAAAATGGAAAAGGACCAGTCAGAAATTAAGCATACATTGACTGAAATAAAGAATAATATACAGAGATTCAACAGTAGATTAGAGGAT
>NW_005356674.1:1566785-1567414 GCF_000412655.1 Myotis brandtii
GAGCTATGGGGGGTGGGGGAGAGGAACATCCATAATAATCCGAATAAAGATTTTTAAAAAAGAATCAAAAATAAATTTCATTTGAATTTGATACACATACTGAAGTGGACGGGTGAGACTCACGAATGTCTGGAATTTAGTGTGAAATGCGCTTTAGAAAAGATGACAAGAGGGACAGAGGCATGGGCATGTGCTAAAGCATCACAGCAAACGGCTCACTGTGCAATCCAGATGGTTCTCTCAATTTTGTTTTTGAAAAGTTTCATAATAAAATATTAAAGAAAAAACGTGGTCAGACTAGAGGAAATATTTCATCATCTCTCTATTCTCCTAGAAAGTGATGTTTACATATGCACTGTCCCATGAAAAGTTATCAAAGAGCACAGAGCCAAACATGCAGGGAAAACAGTATTACAGGGGCACGTTGATCAGTTAATTAAAATTATGTAGTTTCTCCAGAGTTTTTGATATGCGTGATATGTCAAATGTGTAAGCTGCTGTGGTTTATTTTCTCATCCTCATATTTATTAACATTCATTTTTGTCCTCATTTTACATTCTTTTTCTTTAAGGGAGTTCCCAGAATTGTAGAAGCTTCAGGCCCTCAGCCCCTGGCTCTACTCTGCCCCC
>NW_005356674.1:1567447-1572319 GCF_000412655.1 Myotis brandtii
CTGACTTCCCACAGCCTGGAGCCTGCTGCTCCCAGCGGGTCGGTGTGCGGGCACCTGTGAAAGCTCAGCAGCCCCAGAACCCGTCTGCGGAGCGAGTCCTGGGGACGGCTGCCCTCCTGAGCCCCACCACAGAGAGGAAGGAGCCATCCTATGAGCATCTGCTCTGAGCTACAGGGCGGTCCTAGCCCAGGGCTCACAGTGGGTGAGGGCTAAGGCTGGGTTTGGCCCCCCGGGCGTCCTCTCCAGGTGCCTAAGCACCACCACGCACACAGCCAGGCAGAGTGCGGAGGCCAGGCCCGTCAGTCTCACTCACAACCACCCTTTCCTTACAGATGAGGAAACAAGCTCAGAGAGGTTACGTCACTGGCCCAAGGTCCTCACAGCACAGAGCGGAGTTGGGCCAGGACCCAGGAATCAGAGGAGCTGTAAACACTCAGGGGCATGAGGAAGGGCTGTGGTGAGTGCACTGGTCCTGGCCGAGCCCATGAGGGTCACTGACCAGTCCTCTGTGAGACCCCAAATGGAGAGGAGTCGGGGGGTGGGGGGGAAGAAGCTAGGTCGGGGAGGAGACGGGAAGGGAAGGGCTTGGAATACCAGGAGTCAGGTACTTCTCCTGCAGGTCCCTGGCCAGGTTCCCCTGAGGTGATAAAAAGCATCCTCGGGATCAGCCACCTCTAGGCCTGCTCCTGCTGCCAGCAGGGGGCGCTCTCCAGCAGTGCCACGTCCCACAGGCACCACCAGACTACCCGCCTGGCTGAGCAGGTTCTCTCCGCCTGCTGAATTCTTCAAATGCCAACTCAGCTATCACCCCTCCGGGAAGCCTTCCCTGACTACCACGTCCCCCACTCCTGAATTCACGCATTCCTCCACCACGGTGCGTACACTGCCATGCTGTCACCCACCTGTATATGGGACCTTCCTGGAGGCAGGGACACACCCACACCCACCTCTGTCTACGGTGGGTGCCTCGCACACAGCCATGCTCCATGTCATACGTGAGTGAACACGGAATGAACAAATGAACCAGCAGATTCTGGGACGAGCCAGGCCTGGCAGAGTCTGAGTGGCATGAGCCAGAATCTCCAGGGCTCAGGCAAGCCTGATCCAGCCCCCACTCGGGGCGGGGCGGGGGGCATCCGAGCTGGGTCCTTGCCCTGGGGCTGGCAGACAGCTCTCAGCAGACTGGCCTCACTCAGACACCTGCTTATTCCAGAGCAGATTAGAGGCCCAGGCCTCGGGTTTACTGGGTGATGACACCCCACGGTCCTCTGCCTGGGGATGCGTTTTCAGATGACCAAAATAAGACTCACATCCAGGAGGCCCTTTGGGGCAAGAGGGGTGGGGCAGGAGGTGGCATCGGAAGCGCAGTCGAGAATAGGGATATGGTGTTAGGTATGTTAAACAGAAGCTTCTTTCACCCCGAGTCTGGGCTCTGGACACCGACCGCCAGAATCAATGGACTGGTACAGCATCACGCCCTGCTCTGAGGCGCTATCCACTCCCAGAGGGCGTGTTCTCCCCAGGTGGTGCCCGGGGGTAGCCAGTGTGACTTGGACATCTTGTATCTGGCTGGCTTCCACCCTGCATGACATCCTTTCAAACGTTGGCTTAAGAAATCTGGAATTTGCCGAAACCGGTTTGGCTCAGTGGATAGAGTGTCGGCCTGCGGACTGAAAGGTCCCAGGTTCGATTCCGGTCAAGGGCATGTACCTGGGTTGTGGGCACATCCCCAGTAGGAGGTGTGCAGGAGGCAGCTGATCGATGTTTCTCTCTCATTGATGTTTCTAACTCTCCATCTCTCTCCCCTCCTCTCTGTAAAAAATCAATAAAATATATTAAAAAAAAAAAAAAGAAATCTGGAATTGTTTCCCACCCCAGCTCTGTTCCGAGCGGGGCTTCCACAGATCTGCATATCTGGTGCTGGGACCCAGGGCCAGGGGTCTAGACGGAGGCCCAGGGGCTGGGCAGTGCCGGTGGGGGCCGGGCCCCCGGTGAAGCCCAGTGGGAACCTTTCCGCCAGCCGTGACGGGGCGGGGGCGAGGGACAGAGAAAAGGCCCAGGCCGCCCTTCCCGAGACAGCACTGACCTTCCGTCCGAAGTCGAGCTTGGTGAAGGTGAAGGTCCTCAGGTGGACGCTCTTCTCCCGGATCTTGGGCTCGAGTTTCTCCCGGACCTTGCTTTCCATAATTAAGCTCAGGTAGGGCCAGATCTGGGAGATGATCTGTGGGGACAGGAAGAGGCCCTCGGTGGTCAGGTCTGTGTCCCCCACCCCAGACCCTCGGCTGCCTGAATGATGCTTTCAGGCCCTGGAGCTGGCCCTCTCTGGTCTAATCCCAGCCCGCACTAAAAACCTAACTTGAAGTTTCACTTCCAAAATTTAACAAAATTTTATATTTTAAAATTCTATTTTAAATATATGCATATAAGGGCCACGGGATCCTTACTCTGCACTGCCCATCTGCCTGCCTGCCCATCTGCCCACACAGCCGCCGTCTGTCCGCCGCACAGCAGGTAACGACAGCAGTGGTTCTCACTCTTGTGTCGGCAGCAGGCCCCCACGATCTGGTGCTGTTTGCAGAACCCCATGAGACAGACAGTCATGCGCTACACCCAATGATGTGAAGCCCTTTGGTCCTGTGCTAACACATAAATTATCTGAATCCTCGCTGTGGGATAAGTGAGTAGCAGCTGGCTAGAAGTTTAAGGAAAAAAAATCACAGAAGAGAAACAAATTGTTTCCTGTGGATTTAGGCTTTGTCTAGCCATCAGAACAGGCTGCCTTCTCCGGCAGATTTCTATGCAGAATGACCCACGGCTGGTCTGGGCACCCCGTGCAGGGCCGGGGAGGGGAAGGCAGCAGAGAGGGGCCTGGTGCCCAGAGAGGGTGATCAGAGAGGAGCAGCGGAGGGAGGGCCAGGCAGCCGTAGGCTCCGCGGGCAAAGGCGTCTTCCTCTTCCTTCTCTCAGGCTGGGGCCTCCGTTTACAGATTCGCCTCCCCAGCCTGGAGGCGGGAGGCTCGTCCCCCCCTCTCTCAGGGGCCTCTCTAGGGGCTGGTCCCATCCTCCCGTCTCACCGTTTTGTCCTTTGCCAAGTGCCTCTGGAGCACTAAGCTCTTTGGGACGTACTTGGTGCCCTAGAGTGTGGTTCGTCTACGTAACTGTTTCCCATCCGGGAGCCTTACTCCTCTGGTCTGTGTTGATGCAAGAAGATAGCGTGCATGCGGGGCCTGTGGACTCACAAGCACACACAGACACACTACCGGGGGGGCACAGGACACGGTTTGCCCCAGAGGCCCTGGGCCCACAGAAATTAATTAATTTACAGAAATTAATCCGCAGAAATCTGTTCCCTCCTCCTAAAGCAGCAAACTACTTCCTCCAAATTTTACCAAGAGGCTGAGAACAGGTTTTTTTAAAATATATATATTTTTATTGATTTCAGAGAGGAAGGGAGAGGGAGAGAGAGAGAGAGAAACATCAGTGATGAGAGAGAATCATTGATTGGCTGCCTCCTGCACGCCCCACACTGGGGATTGAGCCTGCAACCCGGGCATGTGCCCTGACCGGGAATCGAACAGTGGCCTCCTGGTTCATAGGTCAACGCTCAACCACTGAGCCATGCCGGCCAGGCAGAGAACTCGGCAAAGACATTGGGGTAATATGAGAATGCCAGCCTTAGATCAAAAACAATCGGGCCCTACGTGGTTTGGCTCAGTGGATAGAGCGCCAGCCTGAACCAAAGGGTTTCTGGTTCGATTCCAGTCAAGGGTATGTACCTAGGTTGCAGGCTCCTCCCAGGCCTGGTCAGGGCGTGTGCAGGAGGCAACCAATCAATGTGTTTTTCTCACATTGATGTTTCTTTTTGTCTTCCCCTCTCTCTTCCACTCTCCCTAAAAATCAAGGGAAAAACATCCTCAGGTGAGGATTAACAAAAAACACAATCAGGAAATCCTTTTTTATATTTAACCTAAGTCATTCCTGTCCAGAACAGAGGCGAGGTTTGTGTTAAAGTCTCAAAGGGGACTGCACGCGCCTTCACATATAGGGACAGCTTTGGGCAGGTCAGGGAGGAACAGAGTCCGATTTCTCACTGTAAGGGGAGGGGCGAGACCTGGAGCCTCAGAGCCCACCCTGGGCACCTGCAGCCGAGCCCACAGGCGCTCCCTGCGACCCTGCAGCCGTCACACCTGTGATGACAGCATCCCGGCACCGGCACCCACGATGAGCCAGGCACTGTGGTGCATTAATCGCCTCACTAATCCTCGCACCAAGCGCATGGGCAGGGACCATAATCACTGCACTGCACAGAGGAGGGAGCCAGCTCTGAGGCGTTAGGCAACCTGCCCCAGCTTGCCCGGCCAGTGCTGGCGGATCTGGGCTGGGAACCCGGCCAAAGCCAGAGGCAGCTGTGCAATCAGCCCCCTTCTCTCCGGGGAAGCTTCTCTGGGCCGGGGCCGCTGGAGGCTGCACTTTTCTGTCTACTCTGTATTTCCTAACTTTCCTGCTGCACCCATGCATTACTGACACAGGGAAAAGCATGGTTTTTCAAAGAAAAGCAAGTCGTTGGTGATGAGAAGAACCGGGAGGGAGGGAAGGGCTAAGGGGAGAGACAGGAGAAGGCCACCACCCCTGGGGCAGGCAGGGCCTGGGCCCACATGCTGCCCGCCCTCCGCCCCATCCCTGCAGGTGACTCAGCAGAGGGCAGGGGCGGCCCTAGAGTGAGGTCAGTCCCACGCACGGTGCCCTGGCCTTACCTTGTTGGCCCACTCGACCCGCTCCACGTCCGGGAAGTGGATCTAGAAAAAAGAAGGCCCGAGGGGAAGTTAGACTGGAGACCTGCACGCTCCTGGAACCAGACAGGCTGCCTGGGCCA
>NW_005356674.1:1572419-1573042 GCF_000412655.1 Myotis brandtii
CGGCCAGTGGGGCAGGCTGCGAGAACCAGGCAGCGCCCACGCACGGCTAACACTGGGCTGACACTGACCGGGCACCAGACACCAGCTCCGCCAGTCCCTGCCTGGGGTGCCCTCCTGGGTGGCTCTGGGGAGACCCCTCCCTCTTCTCCCCCCCCTCCCCCTGGCCCACAGGCTGGAACCCGCTCATTCACTTGTGCAAACAAGGCCCACCCTCCTGGTGAAGCCAGGAGCCCCCACTTGAGCTTCTGCCCACATAACACTGAGTTTGCTCCTGGCAAATTCTGTCCCCCTGTTCCTTTTAATGGCCCAATACTTGGTAGAAAAACTAGAAGATGTAGCTAAGCAAAAGGGAAATATTTTATCAGAGAATGCCACCAGTGGTAACGGCCGCAGTCGCGTTAGCGGGTTGATACATTTCCTTTCAGTCGTTTCCAGAAGCAAGTATGCGCAGTTTTCACAGAAATGGAGGTCACAGGGCTTTTTTTCACTTAACCGTGTACTGTGATTGTGCAGACTCTAATGGTAACCGTTACCAATTTGAAAAGCCAGAAAGGACATCCTGTTGCTAATTACACTAGCAAGTGGGGGATGGGCTGCTGAGGGGGACCACCCCCACCTCCCAG
>NW_005356674.1:1573156-1574854 GCF_000412655.1 Myotis brandtii
TCCAGGTCACAGCCCCAGCCAGTGCCTGCTGCTGAGTCCTGCACATCCCGGGAGCGGGCAGGTGCCCAAGATGAAGTGACAATCCTGGTGGCTAACCTTTACCGACCTGCTGGGAGGCAGGGAGCTTACTACCCTCCCACAGGGTCTCGGTCTCCACGTGTATCTGCTGAGCTGCTCATCCCCCTCCCCCGGGGTTTCTGGGGTGGACAGAGGGCAAAGAGTGTACGGGGCAGCCGGCACAAAACAGGGACCGATAACATGGCCACTGCTGCCGCCACACCCCAAGTCCCAGAGCGCGAGGCCGGCTCGGATAGATCCACCAGGGCCCGGGGCCTCCCCAGGTGGCGGAAGGGCCTGCCCTTCCCATCAGAGCTCGAGGCTCACTGTCCAGGGACTGAGCAGAGGTGCCCATGCAGCCCTCACACCAGTGCACACCCACCAAGCCCCAGGATGCCCTCAAGGCCCAGACCCTGGCGAGACCACCTGCCCAGGGGAGAGCCATTCCCCAGGAGGCGGAGCACTGAATTCTCGCAGACACAGCGGACACAGTTCTTAACTTGCAAGGTCAGAGGAGCCCAGTCCTCCTGAGGCTCAGGTGCTGAAGGAATAGTTCCTGGTTCCCAGAAGGAGAGCTGTTCCAGGCCCCAGAACAGAGGGGAATGACGGGAAGGCAGTGGCAGGAGCTGGGGTCAGGCCCCCCAGTCCGGCTGGAGAAGAGCAGCCCGTTCACCACACATTCCCGGCAGCTGCCCGGGCAGGCCCCACGCTGGGTACCTGGGGAGTGGAGGGTGGGACCTCTCACTGTCCCTACCACAAGGCCCAGCACTGAAGTAAAAACGCCTGCACGAGGGCTCTGCGGGGGCCCCAGCCCATACCCTGGCCTCATCCCCCAGAACAGCCCTCCCATCTGAAGTGCAGTCACCTTGACCTTTTCTGTCCCCAGCCCAGGCCGCACACACCTCTCTGTGGGGCTGCAGCACTTCCCTGTTCTCCTTTAATCACCCCGTTCATCACCATCCAGCCCTCGGAAGTGGGGGATGAGTGTCCCCATTGCGTGGCTGCTGATTCTCCCCCGCAGCATTTAGCACACGTCGGAGCTGCTCGCTCCCCCTGCCTGCCTCCTGACCGGACTGGAAGTTCTAGTGGGCTGACTCAGCCTGCGTCCCCATTATAATGGGCCTGCCCCTGGCATGCGAATGTCTTAATACATATTTGTGGAATGAATGAATGAATGAATGAATGCAATGTGCTTGCCTTCGAGGGGCTCCCAGGCTAGTGAAGGAAGCAGGCAAGTCACAGACCATTCCAGTGCAGGGTCAGAACCGAGGGGGCGGGCGGAGGGGGCATCACAGAGGAGAGTTTGTTTACAGCTGGGCTCTCACTGGCACCTCAGGCTGGACTCCTTAGGCTCCTCCCATCCTAACCACTGCACTTCCCACTCATCCTGCCCCAGGCAAACTTACATATATGTATACCCCTTTCTCCCCAGGCAGTTCTGCACCCCTGGGAGCTGAGCAGTTCTCATCTCCTGGACCCTGGAGAGGTGATCCAGGTTGGCCACACTTGGAAACTAAGTCAAAGATTGCTGAGCTGCCCCACAGCTGCTGAATCGGTGCGGCAGGGCGGGGCCTTCCATTTTATTTTTAACAAGCTCCTGGCATGACTCTGGAGTTCAGCAGGGGTGGCTGGGAGGTGCCA
>NW_005356674.1:1575780-1584982 GCF_000412655.1 Myotis brandtii
ACTAGAAAAAAAAAAAAAAAAAAAGTCCACTTTTCTCCTAACTTTGTGAGGCTCTTCCCTCCTAAGTCGTGTGCATTTTCATGTGTTGCTGAACTTGGTGCTGAACTTAGCATGGTCTGTCCCTGCACCATTACCATTCTGTTTTAATCTCTCTGGCTTTGCAGTATCACCTGGGTAGGGTGAATCCCTCTTTTTGCTTTTCGTTTTTAGGCTGATTCAGAAAACTGTAGGTATTTGTACTTCCATATGAACCTTAGCATCATCTTATCAGTCTCAAAAAAAAAAAAATCCTCCTGGGATTTTGATTGCTCTATTTTTTAATTTATAGATAAGTTGTAAGAGAACTGACATCTTTACAATATTAAGTCTGCATCCATGAACAGAATGTTTCCCTCTATTAATTCACATGGCTGTATTCACATAGGATCACAAACTGCGTTCTATGAAAGTCCTGGACATTTCTGTTAGCTGACTTTGCCGGTTTTACGGTTATTAGAAATTTCATTTTCTGGGCTACTTGGTTGAAATCTGTTACTAGCTCTAATCACTCACTGATTCTCAGAGGTTATTTACATACATTTATAATCTCCAAATAGTAACAACTGTTGTTCTTTGCTCCCTGCCCTCATCTTTATTATTTGTTTCTCTTGGGTGACTAGCAGGGTGGTAGCGAGCATCTCTATCTTCTCCCTGACCTCAAAGGGACGTTTCTGACACACTGCAGGCCAGTAGTTTTATTGCTACCTTTACCCAGTGGCCAGATAAGTTTCTACTGAATGAGTGAGTACAAAAAACGTTTTACATAAATGTTAAAGGCGGGATTTAAAATTAAACACCTATTGCATTTTGAAGTTATTTATCACATCTTCTTACAAGCTTATAGCTTTTTAAAGAATTCTCGTGATTGGCCACAAGCCTTCCAACAGAAAACACGAGAATTCTCGTGACCCGTCCGCAAGGTGTTGAGCACGATTTTTGCTGAACATTTTTAGAGGACAGCCTCTGTCAGGAGGAGGAAGTTCTATTCAAATCCTACGCTCCCGAGAGCTTCATTATTTAAGGGTTTGAGCTCCATCCAATATTTTCTCATATCTAGTGAGATACATTATTTTTTCCCTTTTGTTCATTAATGTGGTCAACTTAACTGACGTTTCTTTCTAAAGCAGAACCATCTCAAGTTCCTGGGTTAACCTCCCTTTTCGTAATATGTTTTGTCGGCTGATAGTTTATTGAGGTTTTATACGCTCAGGATTTGAAATAATACCTACAACTTCTGTTCTTGTTCAGTTCATATCTGGTTTTGATAAAAAGATTTTACAATAAATCGGAAAATGAGTGAGATAGCTTTTTCCTTATCTTTCTCTTTTCTGGAACAACTTATAACTATAGAAACTATCTGATCCATGAAGTTTAGGATACCTTACCTAGAAAACCATCCTAGCCTGAGGGGGTGGTAAGTTACCATTTTTCTCTTTAGTGCTTAGCAATGTATTCAAGGTCTCCTTATCTCTTATCGTGGTAATTGTGGCATTCACATTTTTTTCTAGAAGTGTGTTTCATCTAGGTTTTCAAATGTATTGATATGTAGTTGTTTATAATATTTTATTATTTTACTAGTAAATCTGTATCGTTATGTCTGTATTTATTCCTTTTTCATTCCATATTGTTTTCATCTTTTCTTTTTCATAATCAAACTTTGACAAATATTTTGCCTATTGTATTAATCTTTTCAGAAAACTAACTTTTGTTAATTTTCTGTCCCCTTTTCCTTTATTTTAAATTTTCTATTTTCATCCTTATCTTTTTTTTTTTAAATATATTTTATTGATTTACAGAGAGGAAGGGAAAGGGATAGAGAGTTAGAAACATCGATGAGAGAGAAACATCGATCAGCTGCCTCCCTCACACCCCCCACTAGGGATGTGCCTGCAACCCAGGTACATGCCCTTGACCGGAATCGAACCCGGGACCTTCCAGTCCGCAGGCCGACGTTCTAGCCACTGAGCCAAACCGGTCAGGGCATCATCCTTATCTTTTTTATTTCCTTCCTTCTTACTTATTTGATCTAAATCTTACTTTGTGGAGTGTATGACTATCTGACCACTGTGCTGTACACTGGAAACTAATACAAATTAATATTGAATGTAAACTGTAATTTAAAAAATAAAACTGTTGCTTTTCTATGTTCTTAGAGTAGAACTCTATGAATCTTAGAGTTGAATAATTTGTTATAAATTCCCCTAAAATTTTTGACAAAGTGGTTTCATTGTTTTTCTTTTATAATTTCCACTATTACTTCCTCTTAAATAACGACTTTTTAAAATAGTAATGTTTTTAGAAATCTACACATGCGATTTCTACAGCAATCCATTCATTATTGTTTTCTAATTTCATGTCTTTGTGGTCTGGACAGTCCATAGGGTGACAATTCATTGGAATATATTGATAATGCCCTTGTGGCTTGGTGCGTGATTAATTCCTATGACTGTTCCATGTGTGATCAAGTTATTAATCATGTCCTTTTAATATTCTTTATTCTTGTTTCCTCTTTGTCTACTTTTTTTATTTTCAGAGCAGAATGTATGAAAACTTTTAAACCCAACTATTGATTTATCTCCTCCATGCAGTCTGTCAGTTGTTGGTTTATATTTCAAGTTTATTTTATACAATATATATGGCCATGATTATATCTTCTTAGTTATGGCTACTCTTATGAGACTACTAGAGGCTTGGTGCACGAAATTCATGCACGGGGTGGGGGGATGGTCTCTCAGCCCTGCCTGTACCCTTTCGCAATCTGGGACCCCTCAGGGGATGTCCCTCTCACAACCAGGGACTGCTGGCTCCTAACCGCTCGCCTGCCTGCCTGCCTGATTGCCCCTAACCACTCTGCCTGCCTGCCTGATTGCCCCTAACCACTCTGCCTACCTGCCTGATTGCCCCTAATTGCCTCTGTCTTGGCCCCCGCGGCTTCATCCGGAAGGACATTTGGAATGATGTCCGGAAGGTTGTTCGGCTGTCTGGTCTGGCTTCATCCGGAAGGACATTCGGAATGATGTCCGGAAGGTTGTTCGGCTGTTTGGTCTAATTAGCATATTGCACTTTTATTATTATAGATAACACCTTTCTTTGTCTTTATGATATATTTGAGTTATATTCTATTTTATCTAATATGAAATTGCTTTCTTTGTTTCAAAGTTGCCCAGTTATATCTTTCTCCAATCCTCTTTTCAACCTTTTTGAGTTCCTGTTATCTCATGTTATTTAATACTCACCTTAATCCCTTATTAGATTATAAAAATTAATTAAATAAGTAAATGGAGCCAGAGCTGCCATTCCAGAGGAATGGCCTTGCACACCTTATACCTCAAACCTTTGGAATGTTAAAACGGGTAAAAATCACCGTTGGACTTGGCCTAAAGCAACAGTATGACCCCAAAAACTGTTTGCAAAGAAAACAAGAAAGTAGATATTATGACTAGTGAACTGATGACTACCAGACTGAAAATTCAAAGCCTTATTTAGAATTAGCATCACTGTGCTATGTTATCTGCACCAATGGAAAGGCCTTCCTCCTGTTGATGTAACTGTTCCCCTTCCCCTTCTCATAAGTGCTATTGGCTTTGTCTCCTAATCGAAACATGCTTTGGGCTTCTGCCTGAATCAGTGCTTCCCAAATAGCTATTCTTTGATCTCAAACAAATGCTTGATGCCTCTTACTTTGAGAGGCCTTTTATTTTAGGTTAACAAGTTCCATTTTCTAGATAAGAAACCTAAGGCTCAGTGGCTGCTTAGAATCACCAGCCGTGGAGTGCTGGGGCCGAGTGCGGGCTGTGCTGCTGCCCTGCACCCCACTCGCTCCTCTTCTTTACTTTACACACTATGTTTCCTCTTAGGTCAGCAGTTCTCAACCTGTGGGTCACGACCCCTTTGGGGGTCGAACGACCCTTTCACAGGGGTCGCCTAAGACCATCGGAAAACACATATATAATTACATATTGTTTTTGTGATTAATCACTGTGCTTTAATTATGTTCAATTTGTAACAATGAAATTGGGGGTTACCACAACATAAGGAACTGTATTAAAGGGTCACGGCAATAGGAAGGTTGAGAACCACTGTCTTAGATAGAAAGTCTAATTTAGCAGAGGGCCTGCCCTCAGACATTATTTATTTGTTCTTCCTAGAGCTGTATAAGGTGAACAGCAAAAATACAATTATGCCCATTTTACAGATAAGAGACTCAGAGACTGGTGGGTACTTGCCAAGATCAGAACTCAGATCTTCCCACCTGCATTCGATTTGAGCCGAGCCTTCACATATTTTTCTCATTGTTTTCCTCTCCCCCTCCTCCACCTGAGATGTCAGCACTTAAAGCCCATTTATTAGTGTTTTGCTAACCTATTCTTTGCACATTTAAAAGTTAGCCTCTGTTAACCTCAGTTTTCTCATCCACAAGATGGGCACAGCACTGCCCACTCTACAGACTTCCTGAGAAAACTAAATGCGACTCGACAGTGCATGTGAGGTGCTCAGTATCCTTCCTGGCTCAGACGTGGTCACTTGGAAGTTGTACAGACCCTGGAGGTACAGACACCTCTGAGCTCATGTACATGCCAAGAACAAGGTCACCGGGGCTCTGTGCCCATTTCTGCCTGACCCAAAGCCCAGCGAATTCTCTACCGGGCCTCTCGGTGCCCCCAGCTCTGCACGTTGAGGGACCACCGAGACGGGAGAGGCTGACACGGCGAAAGTTCAGTCACCTGGTTGAGGCCACAGAGGAGGGACCACAGCTGACTTGTTTCCCTGGCCCCGGCTGACTGGCTGAGGGAGCTGTGCCCCCACAGACGCCACAGACAGTGGGCCCGATGCCTGTGAGGCGCCCTGAGTCTGCCCACGAGGGGCGCTCCACAGTGAGGTGCGGCAAAGGGGCCCAGTCAGGGCCTCTGTCGTGTGTCTTCCCCTCACCAGGCCACTAAAGGGAAGGCAGCAGCAGAAGACAGGTGCCTCGCTCTCAGACTGAGCCCTAACGTCACCGAGGTTTTGCTCCAATTCCCCACGATGCTGGGAGACACCCACAGCACCTGGCCATGCAAAGGGCTAGACTCGGGCAGTGGCTCTCAAACTTTTCTGCATAAAACCACCTCCTGGAGAGCTCAGAGAAACATGGGTTCTGGGTTAGAGCCCCAGAAATGTTGCGTCAGGACTGGGGCAGGGCCTGGAAACCTCATGTTTAACAAGCTCCCAGGCGGTTCTGATCCTGGAGGGGAGAGTGTGGGAGATGCGTGCGCGGGGCTCCAGGCGGGAGGACCTGCTCAGGCCCTGGAAGAAGGTGGCTCCTGTGCCCCATGGGGTTCCTGACTGGGGCTCCGAAGTCCCACAGCTGTCACTCCTGGGAGAACACCAAATTCTTACCAGTAACCTACCGACCTCAATTCTTTTACAAAGGGATTATTATCATTTGTGCCACTAAAAGCAAGGGGAGGAAAGAGCGAGCAGGCAGAAAAAAAATCCATAACATCATGATTCCACTGAGCTCTAGGCACTGCCCTTCCCCCTAACAGCGGAGCCACTCCCACCCCTACGGCAGCCAGGAACACCTCAGTGCCACTTCCTCCAAGGAGGCTGCCTGGGCCACTTCCGGCCTGGGCTGGAGCCCCTCCCCTTGGCCTTGCACAGCTGCCTTGTAGACTCCTCACCTGGTATCAGGAAAGGCTGTTCTCGGGGCTCTGACGCCCATCTAGCCCGGGCTTCCTCAAGGGCAGGACCTCGTGTCACTCGTGCTGTGGGCACCGAGCCTGGCATCCTGCAAGCCCTCAGTAGATGTTTGCCAACTGAGTAAAGGATGCCTTAGATCCCTGTGCGGGGCTTGGAGGGAGGGAGGCCCACATTCTGCTCCTCTCTTGCCCAATCCTGGCCCAGGGCCTGGGAAGTCCATGAAGCATCACTAAGACATGGGGCAGAGACCCTGGGGCCTGGCTAAAACCTGCCTGCCTCCTGCTTCCTGAGGACGGGCCTGACTCCGAGCCACATGAATGACCTCACCGGGCCGCGGGGGCCTCAGGGGTAGGAAGTCCCCCAGTTCCAAGCGGCCCCCAACCAGTTCTGACGTTCAAAACCAGGTTCCACACATGAGCTCCAAGAAGTGAGCTTTGCAATGTAACCTGAGAGCGCCCGGCCTAGCTCAGAGCTGTCATCGCATTTTCTTCCCCTAATTAACAAAAGTCTCAGCACAGGACGGACCGGACCGTGAGAGCCTGGGCCCTGGAAAACTGGGGCTCCACCCGCAGGAGGAATGCCGAGCTCCCAGGAGAGGAAAGCACTCAGCTTGTTGTCTGCCGGGACGGCTGGCACCGGGGCTTCGAGGGACCATCCCCAGGGGACCAGCATCCCAGGGATGCTACCGTGAGCCTTGGGATGCTCCCCACTTTAGGGGAATGGCTCACCTGTCAGCCGTCATCCATCAGATGCACCCGATTGGGGGGGGGGGTAGGCAGAAAGTTTGGGGAACAGGGTCCTGTGGGCAGGGGCACCAGAGAAAAGCCAACTGAGGACGGATTAATCATGGCAGCTCCTAAATCCTCATCACATCCAGAGAGAAATCGGGGACCCAGAGAAGACAGGGGACCTCCGCAAGGCCCCCAGTGAATGAGCACAGACTCCAAGTCCAGACCTGCCACCAATCACATCAGCTCGTCCCACCCCAGCAGGTGCACAAGGGTGCACTGTGCCTAACAAGGCTGCCCACTGGTGCTATCAGCCGGCAGAAGAGCTAGCCCGGCCAGGCCTGAGACCACAGGCGGACAAAACGCCACGTTTTCCGACAGTTTTTTCCTCTCTCCACCTGGCCTCAGGCCCTCATCCCCCAAACACCTCCCTCCTCACACCGGCCCACTCGTGGAAGGAGCAAAACAAGTATCAAACCACCCGAGCTCTGGGCAAGGGCTCGATGAATAAGCATCATTGCACGCAGCTGCGGAGGGGCTCGCTGCACAAACCCAGGAGTGCGGCCTGCCCGGCTCCCACCAGGGCCCTGCCCCGGAAGGGGGGGGGGGGGCAGGTGGAGGGGCTCGCTGCACAAACCCAGGAGTGCAGCCTGCCCGGCTCCCACCAGGGCCCTGCCACGGGAGAGGGGGGGGAGCAGAGCAGCTAAGGTTCCCCCAGGAGGGTCTTGAGGAGCCCAGAGCACGGAGGAGTGACGCTGAGGAGAAGGGAGGTGGATGCTGGAGTCCCTGAACCTACAGGCCGGGCCCAGCAGAGCCGGGCACAGGGGGAGCCTGGACAGCCCCACTCTGCACATCCCTCCTACTGCTCCACCCCCTGCGGCATCCAGCTCGTGCTGCTCGGACCCTTGGGAACGAGTTTCCTATTAGGAAGGTAGGGTCAGGAGGCCAGGGAGATTGAGAATACATGACAGCCCCCCACGAGCCCTCACTGCTGGCTGAACAGGCAGCTTTCAGACACTCGGCTCACACAACTGCTGCAGAAACGCATTCCAGGCTGCAGCTGCATGACGGTGCGCTGGCTGTCACCAGCTCTGCAGCACCAAGGACCCCACTCCTGTCACTCCGCTGTCCCCCAGTCCGCAGCCTGGCAGGGAGGGCTGACCGAGGCAGCTCTCCATTCCTCCAAAAACAGCCCTAAAAGCTGTGTGTGAGGAGCACTCACACATCCACACGGCAGCCACTCCTGTCCAGGGGCTGAGCCGGGAGACCTTGCCTGCTCTCTCCCTGTGCCCCGGCCACAGTCACAAGACAAGGGGGTCCGCAGGTTCTTCACTCACAACCCTTCTCAGGCGGAAGCAGCCCTTCGCGCTGTATCGTCCATGGAAGGGAACCAGGCGAGGCCCAGGGGGCTGGCGGAAGTTTTCACAGGTGGGGACAATGAGTCCAACAGGGAGAACAATGACTGAGATCACCCGGAGCCCTGTGGTGAGGCTGCTGGATTGAGAATTGAGTTCCAAGTCCCGCAGGGGAGAGGGACGGTGTCTCTGCTCAGCCCCACCTGGCCTTGGCCTCTACCCCTCACAGGGGCGGGTGTAAGTCAGAGGAGGTGAGAGCAGCAGGGGGTGGGCACGCACCGCACTCTCTGGGTGCCCCAGGTGAGGCCCCGAGTGGCAGCCACATCCAAGGCCGCAGAGACCCTCAGCTTTTCTTCAATCCCCAACTACGGGTTTGCCGTGTTAATTTGGAAAATATGTCTTGATATCAACGGGGCCCTAAGCCATCAATCAGCCCCACTTCCATGCGAGGAAACCAGGTCTCAAGATGGGCAAGGCGGCGGCACGGTGCCAGCAGCAGGTAAGATAGAGACACCTGTGCTCCAGCACCGTGGGCAAGGGGCACGCTGCCCGCACCGTTCCCAGAGCCCTGTCTCTCCGTCTTCATAAACAGTCTGAGCTCCTCAGGAGGCAGAGGAGGGAGAAGAATATTCCACGGAGTAGTTCCCAGGTTTTCCACATTTCGCCTCTCCCCCCAGCTAGTAAACCTTCCCCAGGCGGGTCAGAAAGCCCACAACTACATCTATTTGCATACTCTTCACAGGAGTTCACATTTACAACTATTTGCATACTCTTCACAGGAGTTCACATTTACAACTATTTGCATACTCTTCACAGGAGTTCACATTTACAACTATTTGCATACTCTTCACAGGAGTTCACATCTACATCTATTTGCATACGCTTCACAGGTGTTCACGCAGACCTGCTTCTCATCCCGGATTCCTAATCCCAGGAACGGGCGCCCAACTACCCCAATCAGAAGCCTCCCTCCAGGCAGAGGGAGGGGAAGGCCTGACCCAGCCCCGCCAGCCTCTCCTGCCCCTCTCAGCCCCCTCCCCGCACAGCCATCTCTGGCCCTGCCTCCCGCTCTGTCCCGACCTCAGCTGAAGGCAACTAGTCCGCAGTTTCTGTCACTGCATTTGCCCATCAGCGCAGCGCCCCGCGTTCCTTCTTTGACTCAACAGGCGGGCTGGTTCCCTCCTGAGTAACTGCGGAGGCGCGGACGCCCTTGTTTTCCTCCTGGGTGTGGCCCGCCCGTGACTTCTCTCCCAGGCTCTGGGCCCTGACATGAAATCCAGGTCCCTCTCCCAGCGCAGCCGAACCAGAGGTGGGGATGAGCATGAGGGGCGGGAGGGGCACGGTCCCGCCCCCAGGGCCTCGGGTCCCCGCGTCCCAGCTCCCCGGCGCCCCCCAGCCTCC
>NW_005356674.1:1585650-1594728 GCF_000412655.1 Myotis brandtii
GGGCGGGGTCGGGAGTTGGCCTGGGTGTAAAAATGAAGCCTCCAACATCAACACCCCGCGCAGGCGTCAGAGGCGGGTGCAGTTGCAACACCCGATTAGAAAACCCTGGGTGGACAGGTGCTGCCCCGGGCAGTATATGACTCACCGAGACACGTGGACAAATGTCTTGTCATAGATAAACATCACCTAATAGCTGTCTCCTACACCCCATCTATCCACTCTAGTGAGACTCTTGGTTGGTCATTCGAGGGCCTCCCGGCCCAGCGTGGACCTGAGCTTGTGTCTGAGCCCTCCAAGTGGCCCCTAGAACCCTGCATCCCCGTTTCTAGCATCTATAAAGCTTAGACCTAGCCCCCAGCCCACCTGGCCGAGCTCAGGGACCCTCCTGTGACCACAACACCCTTATTAACTGATAAAAAGTTAATTTCCAAAATATATAAAGAACTCATACAACTCAACACCAGGAAGACAAACAATCCAATTTAAAAATGGGCAAAGGACCTGAATAAACACTTCTCCAAAGAGGACACATGATTGATGGCCAATCCTATATAATATCCTATATAATAAAGATGTAATATGCAAATGGTCATTACGCCATGACACGTAAGGACCGGATCATGGATCAGCAGGAGGGTGGGGCAGGGCAGCAAGCTACGAGGGGGGGGGGGCAGGGCAGCCATGAGAGCTACAGGAGGGCAGCAGCAAGCTACTGGGCACGGATTAGTGAGCAGGGCTACTAGTGGACATATAAAAAAATGCGCAACATCACTAATCATCAGAGAGATGCAAATTAAAACTACAATAAGGGTCTAGCCATTTTGCTCAGTGGATAGAGCGTTTGCCTGCAGATTGAAGAGTCGGGGTTCGATTCCAGTCAAGGGCATGTACCTCAGTTGCAGGCTCCTCCCCAGAGCCAACCCTGGTCGGGGCTGATGCAGGAGGCAACAATCAATGTGTTTCTCTCACATCGATATTTCTCTCTGTCTTTCCTTCTCTCTTCCACTCTCTCTAAAAAATCAATGGAAAAAGATCCTTGGGTGAGGATTACAAAAATAAAAATCTACACTAAAGTTAATTTCCAAAATATATAAAGAACTCATACAACTCAACACCAGGAAGACAAACAATCCAATTTAAAAATGGGCAAAGGACCTGAATAAACACTTCTCCAAAGAGGACACGTGATTGATGGCCAATCCTACATAATATCCTATACAATAAAGATGTAATATGCAAATGGTCATTACGCCATGACACATAAGGACCGGATCATGGATCAGCAGGAGGATGGGGCAGGGCAGCAAGCTACGAGGGGGGAGGGGGCAGCAGCAAGCTACTGGGCACGGATTAGTGCGCAGGGCTACTAGTGGACATATAAAAAAATGCGCAACATCACTAATCATCAGAGAGATGCAAATTAAAACTACAATAAGGGTCTAGCCATTTTGCTCAGTGGATAGAGCGTTTGCCTGCAGATTGAAGAGTCGGGGTTCGATTCCAGTCAAGGGCATGTACCTCAGTTGCAGGCTCCTCCCCAGAGCCAACCCTGGTCGGGGCTGATGCAGGAGGCAACAATCAATGTGTTTCTCTCACATCGATATTTCTCTCTGTCTTTCCCTCTCTCTTCCACTCTCTCTAAAAAATCAATGGAAAAATATCCTTGGGTGAGGGTTACAAAAATAAAAATAAAACAAATAAAACAACAATGAAGTATCACTTCACACCTGCCAGAATGGCTATGTCAATAAACCAACAAACAACAAGTGCTGGTAAAGGATGTGGAAAAGAGAGAACGCTAGTGTATTGTTGTCTAGCCATTTTGCTCAGTGGATAGAGCGTTTGCCTGCAGATTGAAGAGTCGGGGTTCGATTCCAGTCAAGGGCATGTACCTCAGTTGCAGGCTCCTCCCCAGAGCCAACCCTGGTCGGGGCTGATGCAGGAGGCAACAATCAATGTGTTTCTCTCACATCGATATTTCTCTCTGTCTTTCCCTCTCTCTTCCACTCTCTCTAAAAAATCAATGGAAAAATATCCTTGGGTGAGGGTTACAAAAATAAAAATAAAACAAATAAAACAACAATGAAGTATCACTTCACACCTGCCAGAATGGCTATGTCAATAAACCAACAAACAACAAGTGCTGGTAAAGGATGTGGAAAAGAGAGAACGCTAGTGTATTGTTGGTGGGAATGCAGACTGGTGCAGCCACTGTGGAAAACAGTATGAACGTTCCTCAAAAAATTAAAAATGGAACTCCCATTTGACCCAGCAATCCCACTTCTAGGAATATATCCCAAGAATCCCAAAACACCAATCAGAAAGAATATACGCACCATATGCTCATAGCAGCATTACTACAATAGCTGAGTTCTGGAAACAACCCAAGTGCTCATCAATAGATGAGTGGAAAAAAATGCTGTGGTGCCTTTCACAATGGAATACTATGCAGTTGTAAAAAAAAGAAGGCTCTCTTACCCTTTGAAACAGCATGGATGGACCTGGAGACTATTATGCTAAGTGAAGTAAGCCAGTTAGAGAAAGACAAGTATCACATGATCTCACTTACATGTCAATCTAATGAACAAAATAAACTGACAAAATAGGGCCAGAAGTATGGATGCATGGAACAGAATAACAGATCTCAGTGGGGGTGGGGGTTGGGGAGGGAATAGGAAGAGATTACCCAAGAACATATATGCGTATGTGCATAACCCATGGACACAGACAATAGTATGGGGAAGGCCTGGGGTGGGGTGGGGGTAGGGAGGAGGGGAGCAAAAAGGGAGAAAATGGGAAACATCTGTAATACTGTCAACAATAAAATAAAACAAACAAACAAACAACAACAACAACAACAAAAAACGGAGTGGGAGAGAGTCCTTCAGAACAAAGCCAATGGAAAAGAATCAGAGCCAACCCATAAAACTGTAAGAAAAACAAAATATAAAATAAAATGTGGCCGGCTAATTCTGTAATCTGATAAATCCTAGAGGCTTTTTATACCTCACTTCATTGACAAGGCAAGAATAGCCTGTGAATTTCTTTGTCTCTAGGTATAAATATAGAAAAAAGGATTATTTGGGCACACTATACCAGAGGGTATCACTGAACTGTTACTATGTATAGTGTGGCTAAGTCTAAATTAGATAACACTGTGCATGAGTCTGGTCCCCTGTGAATAGTATACATGAGGCTGCACTAAGCAAAGCTGACTAAAATAATCACTAACTTTTGTTCTTTTGAAACATTTTTTCCCCAGGCAATCCCATAAAGATGTGTTTTATTGCTGTGTAAGTGCATCAAAATACTTTATAGTGAATCTAGTTGATAATATATTAATTTGAAGTGGACCATCCATTATAAATAAATCTTATAACTGGTCCCTTCTTCTGAGTAATCCCAATTCTTTTTATGTCACAATCCCACTTCTAGGAAGATATCCCAAGAATCCCAAAACACCAATCAGAAAGAATATACGCACCATATGCTCATAGCAGCATTATTACAATAGCTGAGATCTGGAAACAGCCCAAGTGTTCATCAATAGATGAGTGAATAAAAATGCTGTGGTGCCTTTCACAATGGAATACTATGCAGCTGTAAAAAAAAGAAGGCTCTCTTACCCTTTGAAACAGCATGGATGGACCTGGAGACTATTATGCTAAGTGAAGTAAGCCAGTTAGAGAAAGACAAGTATCACATGATCTCACTTACATGTCAATCTAATGAACAAAATAAACTGACAAAATAGGGCCAGAAGTATGGATGCATGGAACAGAATAACAGATCTCAGTGGGGGTGGGGGTTGGGGAGGGAATAGGAAGAGATTACCCAAGAACATATATGCGTATGTGCATAACCCATGGACACAGACAATAGTATGGGGAAGGCCTAGGGTAGGGTGGGGGTTGGGTGGAGGGAGGTTGGTGTATTCTGTAGTTGTTGGGTATAATATTTTATGTGCCATTTAGATCAAGAAGATTGATAGTATTGTTCAGAATTTCCACATCGTTACACAATTTTTGGTCTAGCTGTTCTACAACTTACTAAGAACAGGGTTTGATTTGTCTGTTTCTTCTTTTAGTTCTGTCAAATATTGCTTTGTGTGTTTTAAAGCAGAAATTGGGCGCATACACATTTATAGCATGTTTCCCTACTATTTCACCATTTATATAAAATGTCACTGCTGATCTCTGATAGTTCTCCTTGTCTTGACGTCTATTCTGCCAGATCTGAATACAATCACTCTAGCTTTTTGGTGCTTACTGTGTGTATGACAATATCTCTTTCCATCCTTTTATTTTCAACTCACCTGTGTTCTTATATGAAAGTGTCTCGTACGCATAAAGTTGGGTATTTTTAAAAACTAGTCAGACCATTTCTGTCTTTAATTGTCATGTTTAATCCTCTTGTATTTAAGGCAGCAAGTGGCATATTTGGGTTTAACTCTGCTGTCTGCTCTTTGCTCCATCTGCTGTTTCCTTTTCCTCCTTCTACCATTAAAAAAATCAAGCAAAGGGAGAACCAACAATTCTTCCATCATAATTGGGGGTTTTAACACTTCTTCCTCAGGATAGCTAGACTTAGACATAAAATCAGCAAAGATTTAGAAAATCTGAATGACACCATCACACTGACTTAAATGACACAGGACTATACCACAAATGGCCAACTCTACTTTTCAAGTGTGCATGGTGCCCCATATGCTAAGCCATTAAAGTAAAAGGATTGAAATCATACAGAGTAAATCCTCCAACCACGGTTATATTGAATTAGAGCTCCATAATAAGATAACTAGAAAAACCTGAAATATTTGGAAATTAAAACACTTCTATCTACTCCATGGGTCAAAGGAAAAAAAAACCACAAGAAAAAATGGAAAATATTTTTCTAATGATAAAATACAACACATCACATTTTGTGAGATGCAGCTAAAGCAATGCTAAAAGGAAAAGTCTAGCTTTAAATGCTTATGTTAGAAGAAAAAGCTAAAGCCAATGATCGGTGTCTCTGATGGGGAAAATGAGACATTTTTAGGGGGCTAGCAATCTGAATCTGTGCCATGAACCTAATCCACATTCTTGTTAGCCTATAGTCTAAGACAGGGGTGGGCAAACTTTTTGACTCGAGGGCCACAATGGGTTCTTAAACTGGACCGGAGGGCCGGAACAAAAGCATGGATGGAGTGTTTGTGTGAACTAATATAAATTCAAAGTAAACATCATTACATAAAAGGGTACGGTCTTTTTTTTTTTTTTAGTTTTATTCATTTCAAACAGGCCGGATCCAGCCCTCGGGCCGTAGTTTGCCCACGGCTGGTCTAAAAACACCAGACAATGGATTCAGGACCCACTCTAAATCTCATGAGAACCTTATCATGAGATCTTTAACTTAATCATATTTCCGAAGATCCTAATTCCAAATAAAGTCACATTCATAGGTTCTGGGGGTTATTTTTGGGGGGCCACTATTCGACTCACTACACTTCTATCCATAGAATCATAAGAAGTGGGTTGAGGGCTTCTGAGAAACATACAAGTTTATTTGTAATTAGAAAAAAAATCTACGTTCTGACAGCTTCCAGCATCATTGAGAGAGCCTTGTTTACATGATGCTACCAGCTCCATTTTCAGAGGAAACGCGTCCCATCTTTCCTCTCTCACTGCATGTGCCTGGTGATCTGGATGGCAATGCTGAGTTCTATGAAGTTCCTCTCTGGGAGGTGACCAGCAGGGAAAGGAATGAACAGGTCACACTTCCTGTCAAACGTCAATCATCTACTTGAGATTGGGAGCTTCTAAAAGAATGGGCTGGCACCTCTCGCTCCTCCAGGAACCACGCTGCCCCATCCCAAGCCTGGTCCCTCCCGGGCCAGGGGCTCTCATCAACATTATGGGGGGAGGGGGACAGGGCCTGGGCCTGCATCTCCTCCCCTTCACACGGTAACGCATCAATGCCTCAGGGCCACCTCCCCTTGCCTTGGGGGAGGAAACTTGTAAAGCTGTCGGAAACAAGATAGACCATGAAATCTGATCATCTGTGAAGTCCCCTGTCACAAGTCAGAGTTCTGTTTGCTAAGCAACTGTAAGGAAAACATCACACATTTTCATCAAGATAAAAACTAAAACCGCAATAGCTTTGAGCACCTTCATATGGGAACATACCCATCACAACCACGCCTGGTGGCATACCACACAACCCACTAACCGCACTATCGACACAACACTTGGCCCCTTAGAAATGATGAATTAGACCTACCAGACCTCTGGCGAGAGCGATTTGGCGATGTCTGTGGAGCAGGATCAGGCCAGTTGCCTCAAACCCCAATGCCGCCCAGTCGCCCGGAGGGCTTGTTAGCCACAGATTGCTGCCCCCGCCCCAGAGTTTCTGATTGGGCAGAATTTGCATTTTTTACAAGTTCCCAGGTGATGTGTAGCAGTGATCCTGGGACCTCACCTTGAGAACCACTGGCCAAAGTGGGACTTTGGAATCTGCCTGTTAATAGGCTCCATCTGTGAGTGAGGCCCTCCACAACATGCTGTGAAATGCTGGTTGCCTAGCGAACAGGCCAGGGGGCAGGGACTGGGGTCTCCCGAGGTGGTCGCAGGGTGGGACGGTGAATTTGTGTGGAGCCTGTCTGAAACTCCTTCCCGGGGCCCACGGTTCCTTGTATTGACCTGGGAAGCTTGAAGCAGATGGAGCCATCCATCCCCAGAAGACAATTGAGATCAGCCGTGAGGGATTAGGCTTGGCTGTGGTGTGGAGTGTCCAGAAGCAGCCAGCCTGGCCCGTGAGGAAGCTGAGACCCAGAGGGCTTCCTTCATGGAACCGTTTCTGAGAAGGCCTGCCCCTGTGTGAACCACTGCGTGTGGAGTGTCCACAAGGAGCCAGCCTGGCCCGTGGGGAAGCTGAGACCCAGAGGGCTTCATCGCACCGTTTCTGAGAAGGCCTGCCCCTGTGTGAACCACTGGCAGCCTGTACTGTGAACGTGCTGCGGTCCAGACCCTGAGTCCCCAGGGTGCACGTTTATCTGGGTACAAGCAGAACTGGAGGGCAGGAAGCCCCAGAGCAGCGGTTCTCAACCTGTGGGTCGCGACCCCTTTGGCGGTCCAACGACCCTTTCACAGGGGTCGCCTAAGACCATCCTGCATATCAGATATTTACATTACGATTCATAACAGTAGCAACATTACAGTTATGAAGTAGCAACGAAAATAATTTTATGGTTGGGTCACAACATGAGGAACTGTATTAAAGGGCCAGAAGGTTGAGAACCACTGCCCCAGAGGGTGGAGGTGGAGCTGGGGCAGGTAGAAGAAGGGTCTGGCGACTCTGGCCTTTGATATCCCCGAGCCCCTGGGAGCGCAGGGCTTCCCTAGGAACCACACTGAGATGCTGCTGGAAATGGACCCACGGGCTCTGCAGTGCTGCCACCTGGTGGACAAGAATAACACTAGTCGCACTTCCCAGGCTCACGCCCAGCCGGCTGCAGGGCGGGGAACCTCAAATGGGGATAATAATGCCAGCTGCAGCTACCGCAAGAATAATGCTGAAATGGCAACTCCCGGGCATGGAGAACTTTCTATGAGTCTGACAGACAGTATTTCTAAGCTCTTTGAATGCATCAGCTCATTGAATCCTCACAACCAACACAGAGGTAAGTGCTCACAGGAGCCCTGTTTTTCAGGTGGGAGGTCTGGCAGAGTCCCCGCTGTGCCCCTCAGGCCTGTGAGACCTGGGGGAGTTATTTAACTTCTGCGAAGCTCAGTTCCCTCACCTGAGGGGCGTTTCGCTCCTCCTCCTCAGACTCAATGAGAAGTGATATGAGGAAAACTCTTAGCACGTGTCTTGGCAGCTGTGCGGGCCAGGGGGCGCCATTGGCAGGAATGCTCTGTGCATAGTGAGGTCTAGGCTGGGCCAGCACAGAGGAGCCCTCAGAAAGTGACCTTCAGCGCTTAGCCTAACAAAGAGAGGCATCTCTGTCATAGCTCCATCTCCTCCCTAACCTTTGATACCGTGGCCCTCAGAGAAAATGTGTCGTTTCTGAAAAACTTCCTCACAGAGGTGAAGAAGAAGAAGGAAGAACAATGAACATTTTTGCGCTTCAGACCATGGAAATCTGGCCCTTATTGGACCCAGGAACCAGCAGTGGCCAGATAGCCTGGCTGGGTGACCCCCAGTGGATAGAGAACCCCTCACTCCCTCACTACTGTCCAGTGCAAAACAAAGGGCTCTACCTGGTGATGCTGACTAGGTTGGGGGGCAGTTGGGAACCTTGGCCGAGAAGGTTCAGTGGGCTGGAGGGGGGGAGGGGGGGAGTGTGGTTAGAGAAAACGGGAATCTCACTGCCTCCAGAGGTCAAAGTGAAGGATTTGTAGAAAGACTGAGGCTAGAGGCACTGCACCTGGGCTGGGAATGGAGACAGCAGGTGGTTCTGCACCCCATCCTTAGGAAACCTGTTGGGACAAAGCTCTTGAACTTGGCACCGGGAAAAGTGAGCAGGGAGTTTGGAGTAGCCTCTCCCCCAGCTCAGAGCTCGGCCCATTCCAGCACAAGCTTTTAAAAATATATATATATTTTTATTGATTTCCGAGAGGAAGGGAGAGGGAGAGAGAGATAGAAACATTAATGATGAGAGAGAATCATTGACTGGCTGCCTCCTGCAGGCCCCACACTGTGGACTGAGCCTGCAACCCGGGCATGTGCTCTGACCAGGAATCGAACCATGACCTTCTGGTTCATAGGTTGATGCTCAATCACCGAGCCATGCCAGCCAGGCCAGCACAAGCTTTTTGATGAGGACAGGGTGTGTTATGAATAAATAATGTTGGGACAACTGGCTTAACACAAAGCTAAAACTTATTTCACATCTGACTCCAGAATAAATCTCCAATGAATGATGTTTACATTAATAATACAGCACCTACTATGTGCCAGTGATTGTTTCCAGAGCTTTCAAGAATTCACACATTTAATCTTCACTATAACGTTATGGAGTGTGAACAATTCCATTGTATTATTTAATGGCTAGAAAGTCATCTTGGGGAAAAAGGTATAAAGGTATTATATATATAT
>NW_005356674.1:1594743-1630502 GCF_000412655.1 Myotis brandtii
CCTCATTAGCATTATACCAAAGACAAAAACCATAAAGGATAAAATGAGAGCTTTGAAGATTTAAAATAAAAAAATATAGTGTAAAAATAAATTATAAATAAAATTAAGAGAGAAATTACATTGGGAAATTTGGGGATAAATATAAGATATAAGTGGTCAGTAAACTTAATATGTAAAAGCTAATAAATAAGATAAAGAAAATCCCCAACGGAAATTGAAGAGAGGGCATAAATAGGCATCCTATAAGGAGTAAAACTGGACAAACCATAAAGAGTCCAGTCTTACTGGTGGTCAAATAATGAAAATAAATAGAAGTTGATGCCATTTTCTCCACGTTTCCACTAAGTGAAGATTTAAAAATTATTATAACACCCAGGGATCATGAAAGTACAGGAAATGTAGAGTTCCCCTGCTGGCTCACACATCTTCTCTTAATAGCTGGACAACATCCCATTTTATGGGTATAACATTATTTATTTAACCTTCCCCAATTATTGTTCACTTAGATCATTTCCAATTGTTTGTCTTATGAATGCAAAGATCAGCTTTGTTCATCATTCTGTGCATCTTTGATGATATCTGTAGGACAGTGGAATTTTTAGGATAGAGAATTTTAAGCCTCTTGATGCCTGATGCCAACCTGCCTGCCATGTGGGTGGACTGTATTGTTTGACAAGAGGAGCCTGGTGAAAGCAAAGCTCCGAGTAGCCCTGGGTCCCACGAGAAGAGAGGGCAACAGGCAGAGTGAGTGGAGTGTGGAGGCTGCCTTTCAGGGGAAGCGCATTGGGGCATAGGGGTGAGGCAAACAGGGGGGTGGCTGGGGACCAGGAGCTGTGGCCGGAGGATGGGGATGCAGGGCAGAGCCTTCCAGGCCAGTGATCCAAGGGAGAGTGGTGATGGAGTGAGGCTGAGCCTCCTTGCTGATGCCCAGCCTAGGACCTGCCCTGCAAGGCTGGCAGAGGGGATGCTATGTTGGCCTGGGTGGGATCCTGGCACCCCACTTCCTGGGCTGAGTGCTTGGGCAAGTCACCCCGCTCCTCCAAACCTTAAGTGAGGTGACCCATTCAAAGCACACGACTGGTACTTGCCAAGTGTTCAATAAGTGGTGGCTGTACTTACTGGTAGGCACTCCCAAAGCATTTAATGATCTGATTCTGGGATCTTGGCTAATATTGAACTAGAGATTCTATATGCCAGCCATTTCTCCTGGAAGTATATCTCTAATTCAAACCCAACAATAGTCCAATCGCACTAAAAGTACAATTATTATCATCAACCCCATTTGACAGATGGGGAAGTTGAGGCATAGAGAGGCTGGGCCACCTGCCTAAGGTCATCAGCCAGCAGCAAAGCTGGGCTAGACCTGGGCACCGCCCCACATACCCTCTGAGCACCAAACACGTCAGAAGCTCAGCAATGCCAACCACAAAGGCAAAACAAAAACCTGGACTTATTTTTTTTTTGGGGGGGGGGTTGTTCTATTAACATTGTGGTGCCCTGCATCAAGGACTTGCAGCTGGGCCCTGGGAGGAAGCCCAGTGCAGATGCTCAGGAAAGTGACAGTGACCTAACTAGGCTCAAAGCCCTGCCGCTGAGTCACCAGGGGAAGTTGATCTGCATTCAGTTCACTCAGAAGAAGGCGGGGATGTGGGAGATGCATCGAGAGATTTTCCTGAAACAAGTGAAAATGGAAAGGGTGGGGTAGCCAGCTGGGACGAGCTCGTGCTCCGCATGGCGGGGGTGGTGGCAAACCGAGGAGAGAACTGGGTGCAAGTTCAGGCTCAGTGACTCCTGGGTTTCCCTGGACCTCGGGGTTCCTCTCTATGAAACAAGCGCCACATCACCCACCACAGGGTCCCTGCCGCGGGGATTACATGAGATGCTGTGTATGTTCGCTGGTCACTAGTGTCTGCAGTGCGCGTTGTGAATGTGTGACATGGATGCGCTAATTCAGGGTGTACGAAGTGTGGTACCAGACCAGCAGTATCACATTTGCAAGACGTTGCTGTAAGGACAAATTCTGGGGCCCCACCCCAGGCCGGCTGATTCAGAAAAGCCTGCATTTTATCCAGCTCCTAGATCAGCGGTGCTCAACCTGTGGATTGAGACCCCTTTGGGGGTCGAAGGACCCTTTCACAGGGGTCGCCTAAGACCATCGGAAAACACATATATAATTACATATTGTTTTTGTGATTAATCACTATGCTTTAATTATGTTCAATCTGTAACAATGAAATTGGAGGTAACCACAAGGAACTGTATTAAAGGGTCGCGGCATTAGGAAGGTTGAGAACCACTGTCCTAGATGGTGGTGATGATTGATAAAGTTTGAGAACTGCCACATAATTTATCGTGATTCATATTGTTCTAGATCAGCGGTTCTCAACCTGTGGGTCTCGACCCCTTTGGCGGTCGAATGACCCTTTCACAGGGGTCGCCTAAGACCATCCTGCATATCAGATATTTACATTACGATTCATAACAGTAGCAACATTACAGTTATGAAGTAGCAACGAAAATAATTTTATGGTTGGGTCACAACATGAGGAACTGTATTTAAAGGGCCAGAAGGTTGAGAACCACTGCTCTAGAACAAGGTGAAAGTTTTATTCTTACTAGTAGGGTGACCAACTATTGGACTTATTTTGGGGGAGGGGAGAGGGGAGGAGCTGTTATATGAACATCGTTTTGCCGGGACTGTGCTGGTGTTAGCGCTGAAGATCCATGTCCCAGAAAAGCCCTCAGTCCTGAGCAAACTGGAAACCTTGGTCACCTAGTAACAACTGGAACCACACTTGAGCCCAGGAAGGGATTATGGGATCACAGCAAAGGAAGGCAAACCAGCGGAGGTGAGAGGATCTGAGGGAGGGGGCTGGCGGTGGGGGAGGACAGGGGTTGATGGAGGGTCTTGTGGAGCATGGGCTGGTGGCCAATTGAGAGGCCCAGACAGCAGAGGGACCAGCCCGGGGACCCCGGAGTCCTCAGCAAAGCGCAGGGATGGTGACTGAGAGTGGGGTTTCTTTGTGGAAACTGAGGCAGGGGGGCTGTGGAACAGACAGAAGTGGACATCACTGAGCACCTGACCCTTGGGAACGATCTGAAGTCTGCACCTGGTCTTGGGGCGCCAAGGGCCATGGGGCTGGGAGCGGAGAAGGGCGGTAGGAGCCTGTCTGACTTAGGTGTTAAGGCTGGAGGCCCGTGCTGGTATCTGTAGTAAGTATCCATTCCTTTAGTAAACACGTGTGAACTTTGTGCCGCCAGGCCTTCCATAAACTTGGAAGGGACGTGAGGGAATGAGGTGTTGGGACAGGTTGTGAGCATATGCGTTGGCAGGTCAAGCCTGGCTCTGGGAGCACCAGTGAGGAGAGAAGATGCCTGTGGTAGGTGTCCGTTTACAAAGACGAGAAACCGGCGTCCTGCGTAACTTCAGGCCCGGGCTCCTGCAGGCAGTTGCTTCTTATGTTAACCAATCATCACTGAGAAGCACAGTATTCAAGGGGCCAGAACCCCACGGACCCTGGCTGTGCCACCTAGTCACCTGGGGAGCTTTAACAAGTCTTCATACCCGGTCCCCTACCCAGGCCAATGGCTC
This sequence comes from Myotis brandtii, assembly GCF_000412655.1. Classification (NCBI taxonomy): domain Eukaryota; kingdom Metazoa; phylum Chordata; class Mammalia; order Chiroptera; family Vespertilionidae; genus Myotis; species Myotis brandtii. The sequence continues at coordinate 1,598,336 of NW_005356674.1, forward strand.
CAGATTCTCTGGGGGTGTGGCCTGGGCCTTGAGATGCCCCCCCCCCAACCTCCTGAAGTGACCCTAATACTAACACACAGTCCTTTCCGAGGCACTGGCGTAGGTGGTTATGAATTCCAGGTGATGGCATCGGGCTTGAGGCGGCTCTGCTCCCTGCCTCACACCCCTCCTCTGCCTGCGTTTCCCAGCAGGGTTCCCACCCAACCAAGTCTTTCCCGGCTGCCACAGCATCGAATTTCCTCTCCTCTTTTGTCAATTCTGAGTGGCAGGTGCTGCTAAACACGGCGGGGGAGGCGGTGGGTGAGTCATGCGTGGGTCGCACACTGAGTCACCTGGGGGAACTGGGAGAAGGGAGGCGGGCCCCTCCCTCAGGATGCCGTGGGGGCGCGTGCAGGGATGTGTCAACCAAGTGAAGAGCTTTGTCCGCGCTCCTTAAAAGGGGAGATGGATCTCCGCTCCTTTCATTTCCTCTTCCCGCTCTCAGCGGCCGTGAAACTGCCAGAAGGGCCTAAAGTTGGAAAAGGAGGGTCAAGGGGTCAGCTCATCGTTCCTCTGGGTAACACATGGTGGGTGGCACAGCGAGGACCGACAAAATGATTGTCCCCCCAGGATACACACCATTCTGCATGTGCGGGGGCCCCTGGGGTTCAGATGCAGGCAGGACCTGGGCCACTTGGTCCAAACAGCCAGCTGCTGCCTTGCAGGGGAGAACGAACCAGCCGCCACTGGCCTGCGTGTGATGGGGTTTTCATTGTAATTCAGGGGCTCTCAGACCCGAGGGAGCACCGGAATCTCCTGCAGGGCTTACAAACCCTCCTCCACGCGGAATTTCTCACTCGGCGGGCCTGAGGCGGGGCCAGGTCATTTGTTTTTTCCTACAAGTTCTCAGTGACGCTGAGCTGCTGAATGGGGACCAGACCTGGAGAACCACTCATCCAGGTATTTCCCCTCCGCCCCTCAGCGCAGGCGCAGGTGCCCCGCCTGGCCAGGAAGCTGGCGTGAGCCAGAGTGCAAGGCTTACACATCGCTGCCAGGGTGCACATTCTCCTGAGAGCACCCATCAGTTCTTGGATCCCTGCAAACTCAGCCTTCTTTTCTTTGTTTACTTCCCACATTAGCATGTAATGAGCTATTTGGCACGATGTTCAAGCCTAGAAAGTGCAAGTCCCGGGGCATGAGAGTGGTTGGCACAGAGCAGCTCACCTCCGTGTGCCCGAAGCACAGGGCCTTTACCCGTTTTCAGCTCCGATTGTTCGCGTTCTCTTGTTCTTTACATTGAGCATCCTTGTCCACATTTTTCCCTCCCCCTTTTTTAAAAAAAATATTTTTAAAAATTGATTTCAGAGAGGAAGGGAGAAAGAGGTAGATAGACACATCAATGATGAGAGAGACTCATTGATCGGCTGCCTCCTGCACACCCCACCCTGGGGATCGAGCCTGTAACCCGGGCATGTGCCCTGACTGGGAATTGAACCGTGACCTCATGGTTCCCAGGTCGAGGCTCAGCCACTGAGCCACGCCCGTCGGCCAGTTGTCCACATTTTAAGAAAAACGCTAGAGGGTTTGAGAAGCAAACCTGGAGCCCACCTGCCTTTGCGTAAAAGCTTCCCGTAGTTAAGGGAACCACGTGCTGACTGCGGGACACTTGCAAGCTCGCTGCCTTCGCCAGGCAGAATCTTGCCGCTGTGGCAGACAGAGGCGCAAACTCGAATTGTTGCGATGAATGCCCAGGAGGCTTCTTCTGGTTGCACATGGTTGAACTGGGCCGCAAAGCACAGGGAGTCCGGGGCCGGATTCCATTGATGCTGAGCTGATGTTAGGGCAGTGGTACTCACACTTCAGTGTACCCGAGTCACCTGGGGTTCTCCCGAAAATGCAGATGCTGGTTGAGAAGGTCGGGACAGAGCCCAAGAGCATGGGTTTCCAGCATTCTGAGTGATGCTGACGCTGCGGTGCTGACCGGGGGCGCCCCCTGGCTTCTATCTGTAGGTGGTGGAAGAGGGGGAACCAGCAAAGGAGGTTAGGGAGGGACCACAAGGAAGAACAACCAGATATGGCGGCACCCTAGAGGCCAGTGGAAGACAGTTTAACCAGGAAGAGGGATAGTCAACTGTGTCAATGCTGTAAGCAGATCAATGATGAGAAGACTGAGCCCGCCACTGAATTCCACGTGATGGGAGCCACTGGAGACCTTGACAGAGGCGGTGGGAGAACGAGGGGTGAACGCCTCTTTGGAGCAGTTTAAGGAAAAAGGAATGAGAGGGGTTCCTGAGAGTAAGCACAGGCTACTCTTTTAAGATCCCTTTCTACAAAAGAGAGCAGAGAAGCAGCGGGTCGTATCTGGCAGAGGACATGGGTCCAAGGAAGGATTTGTTCTTGTGTTAAGATGGGAAAGATCCCATAGAGAGAGGACTCAGATGATACAGAAGAGAGAGGCTCAGCTTGGTCAAATACCCACCAGGTTCAATCAATAGAAAAATGAAATCACATCGACTGTGATCTTGTGATGGGGGCGGGGGGGGGGGCAGTTTCCATGAAAAGCACGTCAGACAACCCCGCAGGTGGCCTTTACAGAGAGCGCCATTTCTGGGCTCCTTGCTGTGAGCTTCCTCCGCCTACTTCGGAGGAGCACACTCCTGCCCCGGTCACAGGCGGGCGGCTGAGCACTGAAGCAGGGACCCAGCTCAGAGGCCCAGACAGGCCGGTGGCCAAGCTCCAATCCAGGGCTGCCGAACATCAAGGGGCTGTGTCTCCACACACCTGCCTTCCTCCTCGGGCTCCGTGAGGAAGGAGACGCCTCCCAGGCCCCCAGTGGTCTCCTTACTTCAGGTTTGCCCGTGAGAGATGGGTGTTCTGAGCCAGCAAAACTTCAGGAATATTCGAATAAGAAGAAATAAGACAAGTGTTCCTCTTCATTTCTTTATTAATGAGTTGAGATACACAAAGACTTCATAAAAAGTTACATAAAAGGCTCACGCATCGTCGAGATCTCCAGGCATTGCTCTCGTCTCACGACAATGGCCACCTGTTAATACTGCGTAACAGAAGCGGGGCGCTCACGGGCGCTCCGATATTCAAGTATCTTTCGTTCTCAGTAAACCGACATGGGATTTCTAATCCAAAGGGCTGCGAATGGAGGCAGCCCGTCTATGGCTCTGGGTTGACTGTCGTCACACGTGAAGGTCCTTTGAGCTAGAGATGCCACGTTAGCGAGACAGGCCACCAGCACGCTCCACAGCGAGGTGGGAGGCAAAGTCCTAAGAAAAACCACCCAAACGCCCCCTGCGTGGCAAAGTGCAGGGGGAAGTCTGTGGCCGGGCCCTAGGCGGTGGGGGTGGGACAGCGGCCAGGATTACCAGCGGGGGAGAAAGGAGCCCTTGCAGGGGGAGGGTGTCGATTTTAGAAGGAAGTCTGAGAGCACACAGTGGCGAAGGCATGGGGTGGGGGTTTCAGGAAGGGTGTGCTCAGGGGCTGTGCTATTCAGCTCGTCTGGAAAAACAGTGGGGACACCGGGATGTCACAAAAGACACAAGTCCCGTTGGGCTCCTCAGGCACCAACCGGGTAGCAGGGCCAGCTGGTTCCAAGACTGACCTGCCAGGGGGCCGTGGAGAAACTGTTGTGCTGGGGCTGCCCCAGGGCACACGCCACTCTGGCCCATCTGGCAGCCTTCGCGGCCAGGAGGGCTCACGGTTCTCTCAAACCCAAAGACCTGTCTTTTAAAAGTGTTATTTACCCATCGCACCTGGAGGAAAAGGAGGTCATGGGAGATGGAGGCTGACCACTGGCTCCACGGCAGAGGCCTCGAAGGCCATCCCTGACCCAGGTTCCCTCTCGGGCACTGAGGAGTGGAGCTGGGGGCTGGGTGCAGGATGGATGCCCTGGAAGATGGGACCAGGCAGGGCAGATGCACTGCCCGTTGGGCGGGGGGCCCGGGAGCGGTTGGAACCCCTTTGCCTGTTATCTTCACGGCCAAGGGCTTCACTCTAGGTCAGCTTATCTGCTTCCGAGACTCTCCATATAGTGCTCAGGGCTTCGCAGGCTCCCCGTGGGCAGGTGCACTGGTGGTGGTCCGTGTCCGGGAGATGTTTTCTGACGGTGGACACTGCCCCATGTGCAGAGCCCTTGGTCCCATGCCACCGCTGCCTCGATACAAACATCTCCGCCCGACTTCCTGCCACTGGCCTTGCCTCACCCTCACCAGCCTGCGGCCACCACCACAGGGCACACGGGCCTGGCTCAGGGGAGCATAGGGTTGGAAAGAGCCTGGTCCTGTTAGTGTTTAAGATGCCCATTCATTAGCAGGGTAGGTTCTTGGGGAGCTGTGAGGTACCTGATCTGGAATGTTCTTTATTATCCTTTCTTTTAGGGTCAGAAAAAAAAAGGGCCATTTAGACACATAAAGAAGTTTGATTACAAAACTCTCGGCTGTTTCCTTCTGCAGCAGGTCCCTCCGGGCCGGCCCCTCGGTGCTCCCTCAGAGCTGGAGAAGGATCCGGGGTCCCGATGTCCAGCCGGGCACTCGCTCTCCCTGGTCCTTTCTCCAAACAGTGGCCAGGCCACCTGCTAGGGGTGCTCCAGTTTGCCCAGTGACCCGATTGGTAACATTTGGAAAATAAGGTCACAAGGTGCGCCACTTCATCTCTGACCTCCGCTCAGGGGTCATGCCGTGCCTGCTGCCCCTGCACCCCCACCCCGGCCCCCAAATCCAGTCTTGGGCTCTCACCAGCAGCACTGAGAGGGAGGGGGACATCACCAGGGAGTTGGGGGACTGCCCCCTCGTAGAAACAGGGGTATGGGAGCGATGTCTTCACCTCAACCTTCCTTTCTCTTCTGATCACATGTTACAGTTAAGATCTGAGAGGTTAACACAAGCCTTGCCAGTATGAGCCAGGAAGGCGGCCTAATGCTGACTCTGCAAAGGATTCACTGGCTCCAGGAGTGGTCGTCAGTTGATTCAGAGGGAACATGGCTTCGGGTGTTGGTGCTGTTTAGGTAACAACAGTATTGGATCACTTCTGCGCCAGGTTCAGCACAAACCAGGATCCCCGGATGGTGCCCCGATGAGCGCACGGTGGCGCGGAGAAGCATGCAGGCCTTGTCAGCGTGTCTGTGATGGAGAGCTGTGGGCAGCACAGGCCGGTGGGGACAGACTGAGCCCACGCCGACGGGGAAAGACACGAACACCTGGGCAGATCTGTGCCCTTGAGTCTCTACATCTCCAGGATCACGAAACCCCTTTTAGAACTGGCAAGCTTGCCCTGACCAGTTTGGCTCAGTGGATAGAGCGGCAGCCTGCGGACTGAAGGGTCCCAGGTTCGATTCCGGTCAAGGGCATGTACCTTGGTTGCGGGCACATCCCCAGTAGGGGGTGTGCAGGAGGCAGCTGATCGATGTTTCTCATCGATGTTTCTAACTCTCTATCCCTCTCCCTTCCTCTCTGTAAAAAATCAATAATATATATATATTAAAAAAAAAAAAGAACTGGCAAGCTCGAGCCAGCCTCTCCCCTCAGCAAAATGAGATTCTGTTTCCTGATATCGGCCATGAAACCCTCCTGCTGGGCACGGCTCTCATGGCTCCCATTTTCAGGCCACGAGCAGGGACTGCTGCCCCTGAGGCCTCCCAGTCACTGTCCCTCATAGTGAGGTGAGTTTGGCACTGCCGGGAAAACTCAGCGAAAAACAACCACGATGTTCCGGACGTGTTGTCAGGGGGATCTGCTGAAGGGCTGAAACTCCACCAGACAGCGGGCACAGACCCCCTCGAGACAACAGTGATCACTAAAATAATTTAAAAACCGACAAAAGACGCCCAAGCTCAGACACCGAGGACTGGAGACAAGTGGGAGCTGGGTCATGGCTTGTTTCGTACTCTGTACGTGGTGGGTAAACGTCCACATCGAACCGACACTACGCAGTTCAAAGAAACAACACAGCCGCCAGGAGACGGGAGGAACCGGCTGAATCACACGCGGGGCTCGGATGCTGTGTCTTGTGAGGCACGAAGCCTGTGCCCTTTCGAGGAAGCCGCACCCTCTTTCCTCCCTGCCCACCCTCCCTGTCTCCCTTCCTATGCCCAGTCCTCGGGTCAAGGGTCATGGTTAGAAACAGTTCCCGGTGAGGTTAGGCAGTGGAGGGGTCCCGAGGGCTGGCCAGTTCACGGTGACTGTGCCCAGGGCCCCAGGCCCATCACAATATCACACACTGAAGTTTGTGGGTACCAGTGGCCCGGTCTCCCCGCCATTTGGTTTTCTTCTTCTTCTTCTGGCTCTTTTCTGGAATCTGTTGCCTTTTGAGACAATGAAAGGCAGAAAGTCAACATCAGAATGGGCTTTGCTTCTCCCTGTGCCTTCCCTCCCTTGGCCCTGGGTCTGAGGCAGGGAGGCTGGGGTTAGGGGTGGGGGGTGGGAGTGGCAGAGATGCTGCTGTCCTTGGTGCTGAAGGAGGGCATGGCCTGGACAGTGTCTCATCCTACTGCTGAGAACTGCTGCCACCATGCTGTGGCCACATCGATTTAAATCATACTCTACGTTATGTGTTATATAATGTTCCCCTCTATTTCCATGTTTCATATTTTAAATAAAATGGCAGGTCAGCCGAGTACAAGCTTTATACATGTTTTCTGTTCATAGTTCCTATGTCTAAAACCTCTCCTGGGAACTACAGGTCTGTAACCAAGACTTCGCCACCTCCTGGTGATAGCATATCCTAACTGGAGGCAAAATGCCCGCGAGGAAAATAATTCGAGAGTGCAGAGATGCAGCCTGCAACGTCACAGCCGGAGTGCGCGTGCGTGTGTCTGTGTGTGTCTGTGTGTCTGTGTGTGTGTGCGCACGCGCGCACATGTGCCTGTTTGCTGTGCTGGGGGCCGAGGGTGGCGGCCAGGAAGGACACCATTAGAGCCCGGTATGTGGTTTCACACCTAACTTGAAGACTTTGGAAATGGGAAAGGTGGGTGACAGGGAGACCAGCCGGGAGGCTGTGTCAGGCTCCTCAGCACCAGGTGACTGTGGAGGAATGTATGAGAGGCTACTGATTGGGGTTTCTGACAATCCTGTAGACGGACTTCGTGTGGGGTCTGCAAAGGGACACACGCTCAACACCCCCTGAGCTTTGAGCCTGGGAGTCAGAATGCTGGGCATTCAGGTGAAATGTCAAAGGGCAGCTGTGGTGCTGGGGGACACGGAGGGCAGGATGTAGGGAGCTGCCCCAGGGAGGCCACGCTGCAGGACCCAGGGGAACCCCGAGAGGAGCCGGAGCCTCAGGCAGCAGGCACCTCCCGTCAGCTAGTGATGCTTCACTCAGAGACAGTGGGGTGAGCAAAGGGAGGTGGGAAGAGGGGCGGGTGAAGAAATCTAAAAACAGGCCCAAAGTGCCCAGCCTCCCCTCAGAGCCGGCCCTCCTGGTGCCCACCTTGCCCAGGGGCCCTGTTTCTAGGGCGGGCCCCGTGCTCACCTGATCACTCTGACCAGGTCATGGAAGGCTTTGTCCACGTTGAGAGGGGGGTCCTTGGCACTGGTTTCTATGTATGGGATCTGGAAGGCAAAGCTCCCTCTCGGTGAAAGGGGCACTGAGGCCACATGCGTTCTCAGGGGCCCTGGGAGCCGGATGCTTTCAAATCCCCGCAGAACCCTGGCCCGACACCCCCAAGTCCCGTGGTGGCTTCTCCCTCTGCAAGTTCCACTGACAGTTTTTCCAATTCCCTCTTGCTCTCCAGCCACAGAGATATTTAATAGCTCCTTAAAAATAGAATTCACGTGACCATTTTCTATACCGGAAGACTAAAGACTTTCATTTATCAAACTAAAATGCGCTCTGATTCTACTCGTTTTTCTTCCTGAGTCTATTTCTCTACCCGGGGCACTTCTGCTCCTCTTCCCAGGGCCCTGAGAGGACGCGGGCGGGCAAGCCTAAGGCCAGGCTGCCCCACGGCCAGGGCTGTGCACCCTCAAACTGAAGAGATCTAAAGCCACGCTCCTCGTCTCCCCACACACTTGCTCCTGGAGCCTCCCCCGGCCCAGTGACGGTCACTCAGTGTTCTGAAAGTGACTCAGCCCCAAACCTTGCAGTCACCCCCATTCCTTTCCTTCGCTCTCTCCTCACATCCAATCTGTGAACCAACTCTGTTGTCTCTCTTAGAAATACACCCAGAACGCATCCACTGCTCGCCACCTTTGTGCGCCCCACTGGCCCATGTTGGCCTGCCCTGGGTTATTGCCGCAGTCCCAGCCCGGCCCCCACAGACACTCTCAACACGGCCACCTGGGCGAAGCTGCTCAGCCATGATCAGACCACCTCACTCCTCACTCACAACCCTCCAAGGCTTCCCCTCTCACTCTGAGCGAAAGTCCACAGGCCTTAAACCATCTCTCTGATCTCACGCTGCTACTCACCCCTCCTGCTCCTGCTCCAGCCACACAGGCCTCCTGCTGTTCCTCTTGTTCCTCAAACTCCCGCCTCAGAGCCTCTGTGCCGATGACTCTCTCTGCTGGAACCTCTTTCCTGACAACCGCAGGGCTCAGTCCCTTGCCTCCTGTAAGTCCTGGCTGACATGCACCCTCCCAGCAAGGCCTTCCCTGCCACCTATTTGGAAAAGCACCCACTGCACCCCACAGTCCCAACCCTCTTCCCCGATTTACTTTTTCCTCAGCACATGTCACCTTCTGACCCCCTCGAACCTGCTGTGTCTGTTTGTCTGCTGTCACCAGAAGGAAAGGAGTTGTGTTTCCCGGCCTAGGGGTGCTGAATGAATATGAGCATGAACACAGAAGGCAGAGACAAGCAGAACGACCTCGCAGTGAGTCCCCTTCCTCTGCTCACAGAGCTGGGCCCACGGGGCAGAGGGCCCGGGCAGCCTTGCAGACCTCCGGGCAGTCAGGGCAGACTTCTACATGACTGGCCAAGGAGGCCGGGGCAGGGGCTGTGCCGATTCAGGGAGAGGCCGGAAGAGTCCAGTGGCCCCACCCAGCACCACCCAGCACCACCCAGCCGGCAAAGGGGCATCACCACGGACTAAACACGCATAGCATGTCTGCTCACACTGTGGCCTGGGCGGACCTCAGGGTGAGTCCCTGGGAGAGGGAGATCATCGAATCCACCTCAGTGTGTGGCTGTGAGGGTGCCCCCAGCACAGCGCCTGGCAGCTGACCCGAGGAGTCTGAGCGTCATCAGGCAACCGGCCCGGAGACAGGGACAGAGCCTGCCCTCGGCACAGCCCAGCGATGCTCTGCTGAGTCAGGCCCGGGAGGTGCTGTGCCCGCAGCTTGCAGTCCATTGTGAAGGCACCTGCTCCCCACATGAGGGCCTTTAATGACTGACACGAGGGTGCTTTCTCTCTGGCCCGTTGTTCTGTTTCACAAAATATCCCACCATCGCATGTGCCCGCCAAGCTTCCCCGTGGAACCCAGCCCACTACCAGCGAGGCTCACGTTCCATCCACACAGACCAGGACGGCAGGAGTGACTTTTACACACCCCCTGGCACCCCCAACACACACACACACACACACACACACACACACACGCAACTTACATTGTGTTTGGTCGCCATTTCTTTTCCTTGCTCCCTGGTGATTTTCCTCAAATGCATCAAATCGACCTTGTTGGCCACGAGGATCATCGGGAACGACTCCCTGGGAAACAAGGAACAGCAGCTTGTCAGGTCTCGCTGTCCCCACCCCCCTGAAGGCAGCGTAGCCACACCTCAGGCCTCACACAGCACACAGACCTCCGGGAAGGGAGAGGGGCCCGAGGCTGCTGCCTGCCCTGGTTTGGAGGCTTAGGCCTGTTCCAAGGTGAGCGAGGGGCCCTCCAGGGAACCCCCTGGCTCAGCACTAAGTGAGGACACGGAGGGGCCCCTGGGCCAGAGGCGGGGTTCCCAGACCGGCTTCCTTCCACCTCCGGCCCCCCAGATGCACCCACCACGCCGGCTGCCGTGGCCGTCGGCAGTGACCCGTGAGGAGCGCCAGGGCCACGTGGGCCGCACAGTTGGCCCTCAATGAATGGCGGCTGCAGAATCGGGATGGCTCCCAGGAGGAGGCAGGGTCAAGGGCATGTCTGCCTTAGAGACGCCCACTGACACATGTGGCCCAACACGGTCCACAGTGAATAAACGCCCGGCTCACAGCAGCTGTCAGCGCTGGCTATTTCTACTAAGAAAATCATAATCGGGCAGGTGGAAACGGAACTTGATGATATTTCCTTGCACCTCTTTAATAGCTAGAAGGTTGAGTATTTACCCACATCCGAGTCATTTATGTTTTCTCTTTTGAGATTGCTATGGTCAGGGTTTTAACCCACATTTCTCTCTTAGAGGTTTGTGTGTGAGTGTGTGTGAGTGTGTGTGAGTGTGTGTGTGTGTGTGTGTTGTGTGTGTGAGTGTGTGTGAGTGTGTGTGTGTGTGTGAGAGAGAGAGAGAGAGAGAGAGAGAGAGAGAACTGTGTATTCCTTTACCTTGTAAAGTTATTAACATTTTGCCTTTGGAATAGGTGTTAACTGAATTTTGGGAATTTACTGAGATTTGCTCAAAGTTTGCCCTTTTACTTTCTTTACATTGCCTCTTTAAGATGCAATTAACTGGAAAAAAACAATCAGGCTTAAAACAGACTCCAAATTATTTAACTACTCCATATAAGCTAAGGGGAAAAAAAGAGCCTTTAATTGGGGGGCTCGCATTCAAATGCAATTTAACCAATTACAATGTAATCTGGAGAAAAAATTCACTTTTTCTTTGTAATAAAACATCGGTTAAATTGGAACAGTCTGACCCCATAGAAAGAACCAGGGTAGGAGTCGGAGGGAACAAGGTCTGAATTCAGCTCTGCCCCTCGTGCCTCAGCTTTCACCTGAAAATCTGAGAGGGAGTCAGACAGACAGACAGACAGACAGACAGACAGAGGCTGCTGGGAGCCAGGAGTGGGGAGCCCGCCCGCTGTGCCCACCTGTCCTTGACGCGCAGGATGAGCTGGTGGAAGCGGTCCACGTGCTCGAAGCTGGCCTTGTCCGTGACTGAGAAAACGATGAGGAAGCCGTCCCCTGTGCGCATGTACTGCTCCCGCATGGCACTGAACTCCTCCTGCCCGGCCGTGTCCAGAACTGGGGTGGGATGGGCCAGTCAGGGTTGTCACCAGTCCCCCGGGGCCCCCCGCAGCCTGCAGACCCCACGCTCTGCTGCCCCCTCAGTGGCTCGATCCAAATTGTCCCCACGAGAGCCACACAGGCCCCTGGGCTGGGCTGTGGGGGTCCTGGCGGGGCCTCAGACACCTCAGTGTGAGGCTCTAATTGACTTGCTTATGGCCCCACAGATCCCACCCAACCCATGGTGCTCCCCGGGCCTTGGTTCTTGGTCTACAGAAAGGCCTGTGATCAGCTGGGCTTCCAAGTCCCTCTGGCCCCGGCATGGCTCCCCGCTGCGCCCTCCCACAGGGGTTCTTGGGGAGTCATCTGACTCAGCTCTTTCCCTCCTCTGTAAGTGGAAACAGTGCACCTGCTGGCAGCCCCCGGCGGGGGGGGGGCAGCTTGTTTGTGGATGTGCCCGGGGAGAGCCCGACGGGGCCACCTGGGTTAGGAGGCTCCTCAGCCGTGTGGACAGATACTAGGAGGGCCCAGGGGAAGGAGTGGTCCCTCGAGAGCCAGGGCCATTTGCCTCCTAGGATGAGGATGTTAGAGGGGTGCTGGTGGGGGGAGCCAGGGCTAGAAGAGGAGTGGGGAGCTGGGAGAACCATCTCAGCAAAGGGTTCCTCCCAACCGTCCCCTCTCACTGTCCAAGTCACAAATCTAAGAGGAGACATTTAGTCCTGTCCTTGAGGGAAGAATAGAAGTCAGAGACATTTAATGTTGCCATATATATATCCAGATTTTTAAACGCAGGAATGGACAAATTCTATAATCATTGTGGGAGAATTGAATGGGCTTCCCTTAGAGATGGACAAGAGACAGAGAGAACACACTTTATACTCAAACAGGAAATAAGTATTTCAAATACACATGAAATCATCACCAAAATTGGCCACATGTTAGACTATAAATAAAAATTTCAGCCCTGACCGGTTTGGCTCAGTGGATAGACCGTCAGCCTGCGGACTCAAGGGTCCCAGGTTCGATTCCGGTCAAGGGCATGTACCTTGGTTGCGGGCACATCCCCAGTAGGGAGTGTGCAGGAGGCAGCTGGTCGATGTTTCTCTCTCATCGATGTTTCTAACTCTCTATACCTCTCCCTTTCTCTCTGTAAAAAATCAATAAAAATATATTAAAAAAAAATTTCAACCAATCCCAGAAATCAGAAATCATGTGAGCCATCTTTTGCCTATAATGCAGTAAGCTCATAAGTCAACAGGAACATGGGTATAAAAGAATCTAGCCACTTGAAAGTTTAAAAAGCTATGCCGCTCTCTAACTCTCCAGTTAAAGGGAAAAGCAAATCAGAAGTTACAAACTATTCAGACCTGAACAACAATAAACAGTAATAAAACCTCTGGCGTGAGGCGAAGTGACACGCAGAGAAAAAGGCAGCTTGCAATGCACTTTTGAAAACCAGACTGAAAATTAAGTAAGCATTCAAATCAAGAGGCTAGAGAAGGAAAATTAATAAAACAAACTAAAAGTAGAAATTTAGAGAATGGGAGAAAGGAAAAAGTATTGATATCAATAAATTAAAAGCTGATTCTTTGAAATGTCCAATTAAAAAAACACACCAAAAACCTTTACCAATTCTTATCAGAGAAAAAAATGAGAAGACAAATAAGCATTTGGAATGAGAAAAGGCCTATGACTATGAGTAGAGATATATATTTAATTATGAAAGAAAACTATATGCAGTTTTATAGCAATAAAATTTTCAATTCTCAATGAAATGGATGATTTAAGAAAGTATAAATGAGCAAAATTGGTTCTAGAAAATATATAAAACCTGAGTAGGCCAATAATCAGTGATGAAGTTGATGAGATAAAATCTTACCCCACGAATGACACAAAGCTATTCTTGTAACCCACTGATCGTTCCGGAGCACGGGAAATAGAGGACCTTTCTCACTCAGTGTAAGAGCCCAGCATAATCCTGACACACTGGACGGGGACAGCACATGGGTGTGTGGTGACTGCCAGGCCCGCCCACTGTCGGGGAGAGAAGCAACCTGCCTGTGGCACCCTAAGGGGTATCAGCCATCCATTCGTCAATTGTTTGCTAAGTACCTACTCTGTGCCAACCGTTCTGTGTGGTCCTTCGGGTGATTAAAGACTAAGATGCATCTGGCTATCAAGCTCCTTAACAGTCCAGTCGGACTGAAGAAAAATCAGAATATGAAACAGAAAGTGATACATGCTATGGGCGATCTGGGGGCAAGGGGTGTTTGTTCTCTTCAGTTTAGAAGGATAATGGAAGGTTTCAGCAAAGAGGAGACATTTAATCCTGTCCTTGAAGAAGAATAAAAGTGAGGGACATTTAATCCTGCCCTTGAAGGATGAACAGACTTTGACATGAAAAGATGGGGCCTGGGGAAAGGTTTCCAGGCAGAGAAGCAGCCTGAGCAAGGGCCTGGAGGCTGGAAAAGGGAGAGCAGTGAGGAGGCGGGGGTGCAGGGTAAAAGATTTGTGTGTGGGGGGGGGTAATAGGAGGTAGAAAGAGGAGACAGGGAGACCACAGGCTGGGGTCCTCGGGTCCTAAATGAATGTGCTTGAACTCTCTGGGCACTGGGGAGCTACTGAAGGTTCAGAGAAGGGAGAGATATAGTCAGAGTTTGGCAGCCAAAGAGGGACAGCCATGGAGGCAGGGAGGCCTCTGAGGATGGAGGAAGGACCTGGGCAGAGGCAACCGATCAGAGGGCTGCTGGACGGGCTCTGGGGGTGGGGGGGTGCACAGGGCAGCAGAGGCAGCAGCAGCAACGTTCAATGGCTCGGAAGTATTTCCCCATTTTATCAGCTGGGACAGTAGTACCGGGGCATGTTAGCTGGAGAGCAGCTGTGCTCACCTGCAGAGTGTTCACTCCAGTTTAGCAGGACTGTTACAAGGATGAAATAAGTAATATCTGTGAGCCCTCCGCACTGGGTCTGGCCTTCAGGAAAAGAGTGGTGAGCGGTAACTGCTAACGTTGCTGTGAGGGCAGAAGGAGCAGCAGGGAAAGAGGGCTTGGGAGGCAGATCTGGCCGCAATGTAAGGAAGGGCTCTACCAGCAAGCACTGCCCAGGCACCTTGGAGATCAGTGAGCGCCACGTTCCTGGAAGCAATCAAGCAGTGACGGCTGACAGAACCAGGATCAGGGGTCAGGCAGGGCCCTGAGGGGCTGGGCTCATCATCTGAGGACAGCAGCAAAGAGGAGCAGTCGTCCCACATCACTGGGAGCAAGAAAGGGGAGGCTGGGTGGAAGGACCGGCCAGCCCTGCCTGCACCCCTCTCAGCTGGACCATGGAGAAGTGTCTATTCTGAGTGGACCCGAGGGCTGCCGAGCACAGAAGCCACACGTAAACCCCTCGCTCAGAAAAAGCTCCCAAGGAGTGTTCCTTTTGCTCTCATTGCCCTTCCACTGTCCTCCTCCCCTTTCTCTCCCCAGAAAGAATGTGGATTTGAGTGTTCGGGGAAAAGCCAGCTCCAGGCCCCTCCGAGAAGACACCAGCCCTTGTGTCTGAGGTTTGGGCAGAAGCCAGGGTGGAAGCATCCCAGCTTCCGAGGGTGCAGAAGGGCCAGGGCTTTTGCTCTTTGCAAAGACCGAGCCCCCATGTGGATATGCGGACAGAGCGGCCACAGAGCTGGACCCAAGGTGGATGGGTGTCTGAGACTCCGGGCCCACTGCTGTTTTCTGTCGATGGAAGACAGATGCAATGTTCCAGAGGCCGGCTGGGCAGAGGTGGGCCTGGCGGCCATATGAGTGCAAAGGCCCAGAAATACCTGCCCTTTGTAAGTGGGCAGAGGGTTTGATCAACATCCTACCCTGCAGGCCCGAGACTTGGGCCAGCTGAGGAGGCAGCACAACAGGATGGGGGGGTGGAGGGGGGTGCATGGCAGAGTCAAGAGCCCCTAGGCCCAGCTCTGCCTCTAGCTAGGTCTGACCCTAGGAAAGTCCCTTCTCCATCGCCTCCGCCTCTGCCTCCTCCTCATGCTTTTGCTTTTGCTTTTTCTGAGTTTGGAAGAAGAGAAACCCCAGAGCTCAGAGCACTTGGAAGGCATCCCAGGCTTAGCACCCCATGGCGTGGTCTCCTCTGAGTCCTGTGGTACAGAAACCTGTTTATATGCCTTTAATTCAGTATGTCCCAAAGTATATACTCGAATGGGTGATGTATGAGATGATTGTAGACAGTTCCTAAATGTAAGTTTTTAATTTTAATAGAGATGATTTTTTAGTTAGATATATTTATTTTACTGTGTGTTAGAAATAATACAGCTAGCACATCAAGCCTGTGACTGCACATATATTGTTTAGGATTCATGCATGCATGCATTCATTCACTCCACATTTACTGAGGATTTACTAGGAGTCAAGCAGTATTCTAAATGCTGAGGATATAACAGTAGATAAAATAAATTCCCTGCTTCCATAATTTTATATTTTACTGGGGGATGATAAAAATGGAAACAAATAAATAAATGTATTAAGCAAATATATGCTCAATTGTAAAAGGTAGCATAAGAAAAAAGAGTCGGGCAAGGGACAGAAATGACAGGGCAGGGTGGTACCGAAGTGACATGTGAGCAGAGACCTAAGTGAAGTAACAATGCATTTCCGCAGCAGGAGTGCTCTGAGCGGAGAGAACACCAAATGCAGAGTCGCTGAGGTGGGAACATGTGTGGTACCATCAGGCACCTGATGGCATTGTCCACCGTTCCAGGGCTGCAGACAGGCCGATGAGGGATGATGTTCTGTAAAATTCAGATACGATTCAAATAGCATAATATTCATCCTTTAAAATATAATAGAATCAGGGGCATAGAAAGGGAGTGGACTGACTATTCTGGGGGGGAGGGAGGGGTGTGCGGGGTGTGGGAAGAGACTGGACAAAAATCGTACACCTATGGATGAGGACAGTGGTGTGGGTGGTAAGGGCAGAGGGTGGAGTGGGAACCGGGTGCAGGGGAGCTATGGGGGGAAAAAGAAGAACAACTGTAATAATCTGAACAATAAAGATTTAATTTTAAAAAATGTTTTTCACTTACAATTTCAATGTAAAATTCAGTGATTTTTAGTACACACAAAGTTGTGTGTTGGTTCTGGCCAAGATGGAGTAATAGGGACAAGATTTACCTTCTCACCTCAAACAACCAAAAGAAAAAAGAGAAAAAAACACAGACAAGAATATATAAAACAATGGTTGTCAAGACACTGGACATCAGGCCACAAAGGGTGGTGACCTTGAGAGAAGAGATGGAAGAGAGGTGAGGCACCTATGAATGCCAGCGTACTGCCTTGAGAGAGTTTCTAGGCCACAGTGCAGGGAGGAGGACTCAGAGTTAAAGAACGTCATTTTGCAATAATGAAAGGGTCAGTTCATCGGAGGATGTGTCCGTCTCAAACTCCTATGCACTTAATAACAGAGTGTCCAAATACATGCAGCAGAAACTAATAGGAAAAATAGGCAAATTCTCAATTACCCTCTGAAATTCAACACCCCTCTCTCAATAATTGACAGCACAAATTGACAGAAAACCAATAAGGATATAGAAAACTTTGACAACACTATCAACCAACTTGATCTAATTGACACTGATAGAATACTTCATCCAATAACAGCAGAAGATGTGTTCTTTTCATGTGCACATGGAACATTTACCAAGACAGACCATATCCTGGGCCGTAAACAAACCTCAATATGTTTTAAAGAATTCAAATGATATACTGTTTATTCTCTGACACAATGAAATTAAAACAGAAACCAATGGCAGAAAGATCTCTGGAAAATTCCTAAATCTTGAGAACTAAATAATATTTTTCTAAGTAGCCAATGGGTCAATGAAGAAATCAAAGGGGAAATTAGAAAGTATTTTGAACTGAATGAAAAGAAAAACATAACTTATTAAATTTTGTGGGATGCAGCTAAACGCGTAGTTAGGGGAGATTTATAGCACCAAATGAATATCTAGGGAAAAAACAAATGTTCAAATCTATGACATCAGCTCCTACTTTAAGAAATTAGAAAAAGAGAGCAAATCAAATCCAAAGTAGGCAGACAAAAGAAAATAATACAGATGAGAGTGGAAATCAGTGAAGCCAAATGGGAAAAATCAATGGACTAAAAAAAAAAAATGGTTCTTTGAGAAAATCAATGATATTGATATATCTCTAGCCAGCATGATCAGGGGAAAAAAAAGAAAAGATGCAAACTACCAATATCAGGAATGAAAGAGATAACAAGACTAGAGATTCTACAGATACTAAAAGGACAATAAAAGAATATTATGAACAACCTTATGCCAATAAGTTCGATAACTTTGATGAACTAAAAAATTTTGAGACACAAACTACCAAAGCTCACTGAAAAAAAAAAAAGATTACCTAAATAGCCCTATTAAAAAATTGAATTTGTAGTTTAAAATCTTCATAAAAAAAAACCTCAGGCCCAGATGTCTTCTTAGGTGAATTCTACTAAACATTAAATAATACCAATTTTATTCAGACTCTTCCAGAAAATTGAAGAGGGCATGCTTCCCCATTCACTCGATAAATTCAACATTATTCAACATTACAAAAAACCTACAGACCAAGATCTCTCAAGAACATAGATGCAAAAATTCTAACCAAAATTTAGCAAATCAAAGCCAAGAATATATAAAAAGAATTCATCATGACCAAGTAAAATTTATCCCAGGGATGCAATGTCGGTTCAATGTTAGAAAAACCAATGTTAATTTGTCTTGTTAACAAACTAAAAAAGAAAAATCATGATTGTCTCAGTAGACACAGAAAAGACATTTGACGAAATCCAACATCCACTCCCGATAAAAACTCTCAGCAAACCAGGAATAGGAAGGAACTTCCTCAACCTGATAAAGGGCATCTATTAAAAACCTACAGCTAACGTCCAACTTAATGCAGAGAGCGAATGCTTTCTCTTTAAGATCAAGAACAAGACAAGTATGTCTTTAGTCAGTGAAATAGGCAAGAAAAAAGAAATAAAAGCCAGCCAGATTGGAAAGAAGTAAAACTATCTTTACTCATGGACACGATCTGATCATCTATGCAGAAAATCCAATGGAATACAAAAAACAAAAACAAAAACTAGAATAAGTGAATTTAACAAGGTTGCAGGTTACCAGATTAATATACAAAGTTCTATAGTATTTCTATATACTAGCAACAAATAATTGAAAACTAAAATTAAAAAACCCAAATATCATTTATAATACAGATGTTGTATAAATCTGACAAAATATGTAAAAGACCCAGGCACTCAAAACTATAAAACAATTAACGAGAGACTTAAAGACTTAAATAAATGGAGAGGATACTGTGCTCATGGGTTGGGAATTCAACATTGTTATGATGTTGTTGTTTTTTTTGTTTTTATTTTATTGATTTTTTACAGAGAGGAAGGGAGAGGGATAGAGAGTTAGAAATATCGATGGGAGAGAAACATCAATCAGCTGCCTCCTGCACACCTCCTACTGGGGATGTGCCCGCAACCAAGGTACATGCCCTTGACCGGAATCGAACCTGGGACCCTTCAGCCCTATCCACTGAGCCAAACTGGTTAGGGCAGGAATTCAACATTGTTATGATGTTGATTCTCCCAAATTGATCTATATATTCAATACAATCCCAATCAAAATCTAGAGTTTTAGAATTTAACTGATTCTAAAATTCATATGGAAATGCAAAGGACCTAGACTAGCCAAAACAATTTTGAAAAAGAACAAAGTTGGAAATTTAACAGTACCTGACATCAAGACGCATTATAAAGCTACAGTGTTCAAGACAGTGTGGTACTGGTGTTAACATAGACATACAGATTAAAGACATAAAATAGATAAACAATTCTCACCACAGGCACAAAAGACAATTCAGTCAGGAAAGGACAGTCTTTCAACAAACAGTGCTGGAACCACTGCATATTCATATACAAAAAACGAACTTTGTTCCATGCTTCATACCACACACAAATGTTAACTCAGGGAGATGATAAACCTAAAACCGTTAACCTTCTAGAAGAAAATAATGGAAAAAACTTTTGTGACCTTGGGTTAGATGACGACTTCTTAGAACATCAAAAGCACGGTCCATAAAAGAACAAACTAATAAATGAACTTCGGGACATTTTAACAATCTGGTCTTTGACAGACACTGTTAAGAGAATGAAAAACAAGCCACAGGCTGGAGGATATATTTGCAGATCCCACATCTGGCAGAGGACTTAGATCCCAGTGGTTTTCAAAGCTTCCCTCCTACAATGACAGTCTAGGAGTAACGGCTCTGTTTAAGGGAGAGACTCAGAGTATGAAGTCACAATCAGGGGAATCTAGAACAGTGGCTCTCTGAATTCAGCATTACCTGGAGGGCTTGTTAAGGCACAGACTGCTGGGCCTCACGCTCAGAGTTTCTGAATCAGTATGGCTTGGGGGATTTCAGTTTTGACAAGTTTCCTGGTGACGCTGCTGCTGCAGGCCTGGCTACCACACTTTGGGAACTGCTAATCTAGACCAATTTAGGCTCAACTAGTAACACAATGTCAGATGTAAGTTTTTCCCCTCCAAGGGACATTTACCAACTAAACTGTGTTTAACTGAGAAATTTATTTTCCACTTTTTTATTAGCTAGAGACATCTGTAAATGTTAATCAGAGCTTCTGATCAGCAAAGAAATAACCAACATGACATCACTGAGTTGGCATGAATCTCGCCCTGCCTCTTTGTTGAATACACATTTTGGTTTCCACAAAGCTGTTCAGAATTCACCCTGGAAACCATACATGGCCTTGGACCAACTGCCTCATAATACCAACTGTTCCCTAATGGCAACTAGAAGAAAACCATCATGCCCCACTGTAGCCTGTCAACCTTCCCTGACCCTTTGCCTCTAACCCCCAGCCCCCTGCAGGGCTGCCAGCCAGGTCTCACCGTCCAAGATGGCCCACTGATTGTCAATCTCTGTGTGTTTCAGGTAGGAGTCTTCGATGGTGGGGTCGTAGTCAGGCACAAAGATCTTCTGGAAGAACTGGATGGTGAGGGCACTCTTGCCCACGCCCCCATCCCCCACCACCACCAGCTTGTAGGTGGGGAGGTTGTCACTGGGGACGGCGCTGGTTGCCATGTTTCCTGTGGGTCAGACCTGGGGAAGCAAGACATGAGGTGTGAGGCAGGGACCTTTTCCTCTCTGACTTAGGGGAAAATAGTCCCGGTTTTTGTGTTTTTTTTTGCCTTTTTACGGAGTAATAAACACTCCCAATTTTATAAAGTTTTGAAAATGAAAAAAAGCAAATGAATATTAAAATGTCACCCCTGATCCCACCACCCAGAGACAATCACTGTTAGAATGACTGATTCAATCATTTACTGAATCCCAACTCTGTGCCAGGACTGGCCTCAGGGACACAGTACTACTAGATGCCACATGGTCTCTAATAAGCACAGCCAAAAGCCATGTCAAAGAAGCTTTCCCACCACTAAACTCTGCCCTGTGCCTACCTGTGCAGGTAAACACGAGGTTGTGGTCTGAGCAGGGACAGCATGGAGGTTCACCTTTCCCATCAACTCTGACCCACTGGATGAAGAGTTGGGAAGGATGTGAGACCATCTTTGCATAAAGGAAAGAAGGCCCCAATAGCGTAGCACACCTGAGCTCAAGGTCTCAGGGGCCTCTTCCAACTCTCCCAATTCTGTGATCCTGCCCCCTTCCCCTCCACCGGCTTGACTGTTATTATGCACAGAGTCGTGCTAGAATCTCGCGACATCTGGTCAACCCGCTCCAGTTGGGGGAAGGGAAGGGGAGGAGCCGGGCTCAGTTTTGTTTTGATGATGTTGAGTCCAGCTAAGGCAACGGTTCTCCACCAGGGGCAATTCTCCCCTCCATCCCGGGATGTTGCAATGTCTGGAGATATTTTTGGTTGTCGAAACCAAGTGGGTGCTACTGGCATCTAGTCAGCAGAGGCCAGGAATGCTGCTGAACATCCTACAATGCATAGGACCGCTCCTCCCCCCACGGCAAAGAATTGTCCATCCTAAAGCATCAGAAGTGCCAATACTGAGAAACCTTGAATCAAGGTGCCTAGGAGGGAGCTGGAAATATGGGGCTAGGATGCAAAAGAATAATTGCGCCTGAACAGATAAGGCCTGATTGTGAAGAGGCAACAGCAGAGAAGTAGAGTGGCCTTTGGAAATGTTGTCACAAAGTGACAAGGAGAGGCAGGCAGGGAGCATGGA
Organism: Myotis brandtii; assembly: GCF_000412655.1. Taxonomy (NCBI): domain Eukaryota; kingdom Metazoa; phylum Chordata; class Mammalia; order Chiroptera; family Vespertilionidae; genus Myotis; species Myotis brandtii. The sequence goes on from NW_005356674.1 coordinate 1,619,672, forward strand.
AGGAGCACTCAGACAAATAGGAGGGACGCCAGGACCTGTTATAAGGACGGAAGCCCACAGTCTCCAGTAGCAGGAGGTTGACAGCCCCAAACGTTAAGCACCATTGGGAGTGAGGGAGAGTCACCTAAAGAACAATTTGAGGGTTGCTGCCAGGGACCTAAGCTGCTAACTGCGGGCCCAGCCAGGGAGATGCAATACCACCTCCTGGTGGGCATTCCTGGGCAGCATGACAGCGGGCCCTGAGCTGAGGGGGGAGAAGGCTTGAGCCTACCTCAGTGTACTGAGCAAGTTGGGGAAGGTGCAGTGTATGTGTGACTGGGAAACTTAAGGACTCACAGCAGAGTGTGAGGAGGTAGTTGCCCGGGGAAAGGGGGAGGGCCCCAAACTGGGTGTCCTGTGTGCATTGCTGCTGCCTGGGAAGGCCACTGCCTCTCTGAGCCATGGTTTCTTACCTATCGGATCAAAGGACTGGCTTTTACAGTTATTTCCAACTCCAGAAGAGTCCTCAAGTCTAGATCTCAACAGAAAGGGTGTTAGATACAAATGTGGGTTATGTGGCCACACTGATTTGCATGGGGCTACAGGCGAGAGTCATTGCATAATCTCCTGCAGTTACTGAAGCTTGATGTTGACATTTAGGATTTCCCTGCAGTGTGGGGAAGTAAGGGTGAAAGTGCAAATCTGTCCACGCTGGTCTGAGACTGCACTTGCATAAATATAGCAACATTTCAGATGGACATGCCCTCTCTTATAGCTGTACCAACATGTGAAAACTTATTCTAAGGAGATATGCAGACAAGTGTACAATCTGTTAAGAGTCCGGAAAGAAATGAAAATAACTTAAATGTTGGGAGGGGTAGGCTAAAGGAAAAGTTACCCACACAATGGAATACTATGCGGCCATTAAGAAGATGGTATTCAGCCCTGGCCGATGTGGCTAAGTTGGTTGAGTGTCACCCCATGAACTGAGAGGTCATTGGGCCAGTGCCTGGTCAGGGCACATGCCAGGGTTGCAGGCTCGATCCCCAGTAGGGGAGGTGTGCAGGAGGCAGCCAAGTGATGGTTCTCTCCCAACAATGCTTCTCTCTTCCTCTCCCTTCCTCCTCTTCTCTCTCTGAAGTCAATAAAAACATATTTTTTAAAAAAGGATGATATTTACTTACCTAAAAAAGTTTATATTATGTATAAAAAAAAAAACAGGCTGCAAAACAGCAAGTACCTATGATTGCACTTCCATAAAGCTACCCATCTGTGAACCTACATGCCTAGATCCAGGCAGAGAGAGGATTGGCAGGTGGCTGTGTCTAATGCAGATTTAAGGGAACTTTCTCAATTTTCTTTTCTTTAAGAAGCAGGTATGATATTTGTATATTAGAAAAGCTTAACCATATTAAAATGTTTCCAACAAAATAAAATGTTTAAGCCACCTGAAACGTGTGATCGCCTCTCCTTCGAGTGGGGGATGGAGGGACCAGGGCCAGCTGCAGCCCCTGCATCTTGTGGTCTCCCTACAAAGATGGGGGTAAGTTGAGACTTCAATGAACTATCTCCCACATGACAGAGATGGTGGTCCAAGGGGCCACAGAGGCCTTGGAGGGAGACGGAGATGGGGAGAGGTGGGAGAGAGCCAGCTCCTCACTGCCCCTCCTGGTGGGGGGTGACGGTGCACGTGTTTGTCTGCGAAAGAGGCTGTTTTTAAAGCTCCCTTCCACGCTCTGCTGGCAGCAACATGAACAAGAAATACTAAGTGGGTGGGAAGGTATCGGGAAGGAAAACTGTTTCTCTTGATTTCCTTCTCAAAATAAAACAGGATTAAAAAAATATGCTAGTAAACATGATAGAGAACATGAACTGAACTTGTGAGTCAGTGCTCAGACCACCCGCAACAGACTCACCAGGGACTTGCTAATAATCGCCCTCTGCTTGTCCTGCAAGGCTGCGGGCAGGACGCTGCCAGAGGGGGGCCCCTTCTTTCATGGTGCCCAGCACTTGGGGGTTGAGTTCCGGAGAGACCACAGGAGGCCAACTCGGGGTTCCATCCCAACTCAGACACAACGGAACAGGGCTGGAATGCACAGTTAACACCAAAATTGGACCGGGTCCCTTGTGGTAAAGACCCTTTAGTGCTGCCCACAGCTGATGGGTCAAGCCTGGGCTCCTTCACTAGACACTCAAGGCTGTCACTGGCTGCCATCACGGACCCTCCAGTGGTCGGTACCTGTAGCCTCTCACACTCTCCTCTCTCCCCCGACCAGCTCTGTGTTCTCCCAGGGTGCCCTATGGTCACACCGCATCCTCTGCACACCCCTGTGGCCCAGAAAGAGCAAAGATCTCTTCACAGGTCAGGCCTGAGCCTGGGAATCGCACTCCCCTGAGAGGCATCACCTCTACCCTGGGTTCGAGACCCGGAGTTCTGGTACAGAGGCCACCACACACCTAAAATCTTCTACGCTTGTATTATGCATAAAAGGGCAGGGACTGCCTCTGGTCCCTGACTGTAGCACAAAGCCTGGCATAGCACCAGCATGGAGCAGATGCTCGCAGAAGGAACTGGAAGCTCAACCCTGGCATTTCTGAACAACCGTCAGACAACCTACTGTCCACAGCACTGGCCTCACCATGCAGAAGGCTAAGGGGCAAGTCTCCCAGCCAGGGGTTGGGATTATCTCCCTTCCTCTACCAAGTCGAACCAATCACACTGATAAGACCTTTCTGGGAGCAGTTGTGAGCCCAGAAAGAAAAGAAGGGGTCACCAGGGTGAAAGAATGGGTCCAAAAAACTCCCCAATTCATAAAGGCTCTTGGCTGCATCTTCTCCTAATGGACGTGTTTTTCCAGTCTTCAATCTCCCCCCAGATAATCCCTGACTAAATGATGTCTTTGTAAATGGGGAGGGGAGGCAAAATGCCAAAGGGCATGCACTACACGCCACAAAACAGGCTGGTCTCATGTGGTGCAGAGAAAGATTTTTTTTTTTAATCCTTACCCGAGGACATGTTCATTGATTTTTACAAAGAGGAGAAGGGAGGGAGAGGGGGAGGGAAACATTGATGTGAGAGAGAAGCATCTATCCGTTGCCTCCTCCACAGGCCCCAATCAGGGCCAGGGATTGAACCTGCAACCTAGTGTTGCCTACTCCATGGGCCCCAATCAGGGCCAGGGATTGAACCTGCAACCTAGGTATGTGTCCTGACTGGGAATCGAACCCATGATCTTTTGGTGTATAGGCCAACACTCCTACCAACTGAGCCACAGTGGCCAGGGCGAGAAATATTTTTTAAAAGTCACCACAGGATGAAAAATTGGTTAGCGATTAAGAAGCAAACTGCTTATATGCACAGCCTATTCAACTGGAAGGCACCTTGGAGATCACTCTAGAATGTTGGTTCTTGACTTCTAGTCAAGATGGCAGTGTGGGTAAATGTACTCCTTGAATCTTCCCACAACCACATCAGAATTGCAACTAAACTACAGAACAACCATCATTCAGAACTGCTTGATATCTCACTGGATGGAAGCCCTACTACTAGGGAATTAAAGAAGACGCTACACGGAGACTGGTAGGAGGAGCTGAAATGCAGAATGGGCTGGTCCCACACCCACGTGGGGCAGATAAAAATCAGGAGGGCTATCTTGGCTCCAGAGGTCCCCCCTGGAGGAGTAAAGGGTCCCAGACCCACACCAGCCCCCCCAGCCCAGGGTTCCAGTGCTGGGAAGAGCAGTCCCCACAACTTCTGGCTGTAAAAACCAGTAGGGATTGTGGCCGAGAGACACGGAGGCTGCTGGAGTGCCAGGCATTCCTCTTAAAGAGCCCACACACGAACCTCCTCAGACTCACTCCCTCTGAGCTCCAGTGCTGCGGCAGCAGCGTGAAAGGAACCAGGGACATATGGGGAGGAACTGAATTGTCTGGCATCAGGGTGAGCGCTGGGGGGTGGCAGTGTCTGTCAGACAGAAATGCTGGTAGATGCCATTGTTCCTTTTCTGAGATCCCCAAACCCACTGAGCCGGCAACAGAAAATCAACAGTACAGCAGATGAAGCCAAGAATCAAATCAGCGATTTGTAATAGAAGGAAGCAAAAAAAAAAAAAAAAAAAAAAAACCCACAGAACAGCAAAAAGAAAAAAAATCCAAAACAATGAAGATAGTGTAAGGAACCTCTGGGACAACTTCAAGTGTACCAACATCCGCATCATGGGGGTGCTGGGAGGAGGAGAGAGAGCGCGCAAGAAATTGAAAACCTATTTGAAAAAATAATGACAGAAAACTTCCCTAACCTGGTAAAAAAAAAAAAAAGGACATATAAATTCAGGATTTGAGGTGGGAGGATGCTGAAGGTGGACGTGAGGTTCTCCTTAAAGTTTCCCCACACGGTTTTCTGTGCTGGATTCTCTCCTGTTGACCAGTTGAAGGATCTTGGGCATGTTCCCGTTCCCAGCCTCAGTTTCTCATCTGTGAGATGGGGTTGGTTAGAGAATCATATTTTGCAGAATTGCCTTAAGCATAAAATTAAAATGCATGAAATGAGCCCAGCTCAGAGAAGGAGCTCAAATCTTTGTTCTCTAGCCTAGTTCTGTGTGTGGAGGTGTGTGTGTGTGTAAGAGAGAGGGAGGGAGAGAGGAAGGGAAGGAGAGAGAGGGAGAGAGAGAGAGGTGTGTGTGGAGGTGTGTGTGTGTGTAAAAGAGAGGGAGGGATGGAAGGAGAGAGAGAGAGAGAGAGAGAGAGAGAGAGAGAGAGAGAGAGAGACTTTCCCATGGGTCCTCTGCTCTGAGGCTCCCCATTCCCAGCCTCCTGCCCCCCCCCTCCCCCACTAGAAGGCTCTGCTGCCATCACAGCTCAGATTAAAAGGCGTGTGTGGGAACGTCACCCGTCATTTAGAACATTGTTTCCATGGGAAATGGCTCTGAGGTTCCAGGCAGCCCCCTCCACTCAGAAACCAACTTTTGGAACAGCAGCCACTTGGCAGATGAGCGCTGGCTCCCATGGTAACCGCCGCTGGAGAGCCCCGCCCAGCCCACGGGCAGCCCGAACCTAGCTCTGCTGGCAACTTCTTTCTAAAAGGCACTGCCTCTGCCTCGACACTCCCGATAATGTGAACATGGAAACGGCGGTCTGTCCTTTGCTCCTTCCTCTCCCCAGGGTTGGCACCAGCTGGCATAACTTGAAGTTGTTCCCTGAACGGCAGATTCACCTCCCCAGGCAGCGTGGAAGCTCCATGAGGACAAGGGCCACGTCTTCTTATTCCCTTGCTGCTCACAGGGCCAGGCAGGGCCCAACACGGGGAGGCCCAGGGTCCGTTCAATGACCCCATGCTGCCCCGGAGCAGCCTTCTACCCACCCCGTCCTCCCTTGGGCCAAGAAGCAGGGGGTGAGCCTGCTTTTCTGACGGGCGGGCGCACACCCCTAGGAGGTGGGGCTGGGAGACTGATGACCCCAGAAGAACTTTTTCAACCAGCAATTTCAAGTGTGCTTGGGGGAGGGGGCGACCTCCTGGGAGCAGTCTTGGCAGAGCCCCCCTCGGTCTCTGATACAGATGCCTTGTGTGACCTAAAGCCAGTTTCTTCATTTCCAGGAGCCCCAGTTTCCCCATTTGTAAAACAGGAGAACAGAATGCTCAAGAACGTGTACAGTCCCAGTTTTAAAACAAAAACACAACAAACTGGAGGGCCTCCAGCAAGGGCATATTTGCCCTGATATGCAAAGTCCTGGGTCCCGGTCTCCCTCCAATCTGGTGGACGGCAGTGATCTGAACCACTTACCTGCCCCATCCACAGCCCTAAGAGCACCGGGGGCTGCCAGGGGACCCACACTGTGTCAGGTATAATGCCTGGAACAGCAGTGCGCTCCCAGCAGCCTCCCCTCCCACCACCATGTCAGAACTCCGTGGTTAAATCACCCAATCTGCCCCCTCCTCCCCAGGTTTCCAGTTTCTAGGGCTTCTACAGAGCTTATTTCCCAAAAGGACGCCCCAAAACACTGCCCATTTTTCTAAGTGGGCACGTGAAAGACATGGCTTCAGCTGCAGACACTGTTAAGGGGTCATGGCTTCCTGGCCTCTCCATGCACCTCATCTCCCCAGCCATCGCCATCTCCTAAGCAGCCTCCTACCGTCCTGGCCAGAACAAGTGGTGCCAGGGGAGGCTACAGAGCGGTCACCCCGCCACACGCCGTGGATGCCCGCGGTGGCCTGGCTGGACACCACCGGGCAGGCTGGGAACCATCACACCCACGGCCTTGAGTTCTTTGGGCAATTAGTTGTGTAGCATCACAGGACTTCTCTGTGCCCGTCGCCGGGATTCACTAACCCGCAGAGTTCATCCTCGTGGCTGCCTCCCTGGCCCTGACTCTAGGACCAGGGACTCTCAGAGCCAGGGCAGTGGCCAACGCAGTCTCTCCCAAGGGTGCTGCCAACTTTATTGAAGGCGTAGTTTTTACTGCTTTTGCTTCTCTATTTCTATACTAATTATTTTAAAGATTCTCCCAAACCCCATCAGTTGAACTACGAGTTGTCTAGGGAAATAGGGCTGGACGAGGGGGGCATAGTCACTATTAACGGAGCTCTTGGGAGAGTAAGGGACTTCTATTCACATTGAGCTGAATCAGCCCTGGGAAGCTAATCTCCTCTGTCTGATATCTGGGTGTGCCCACTCAAAGGGATGAGGACACAGTGCGGGGAGTGACCCAACCCACGTGGAGGAAATGGCTCTGAATTCCAAGAGCTGCCCTTCCCCTCTGCACAATTCCCAGAAATGGGCTGCTGATTGGCAGGCTGTGCCTCCCTGGTGTGTGGCCCGGCCAGGGTCCAGGCCACTGGGTATCCCTTAGGGCTTCACTCTTCCTTCCCCAAGACTTCGCTCCAGCCCTTTGCCTCACACCCTGGCTAACCCAAGCCCAGCACTGTCACTGCACCACTCAACCCTCGCAGGAAGCTGCCAGTGCTTTCAGCTCACTTCATTATTAATACTTAACCACCCACCCAACATGTACGTGTTATTTTATGCTGTAAAGGACCTTAACATCATTAGATCTAGGTGGTGAGTATGTGACATGGGTGCTGCCCCTCCCAGTCCCAGAGCCATGGCAGACATCACTAATCAATCACGGTTCTCTTTCCTGCTCAGTCTTAGACTCCTTTGCATGCAGCACCCGTGGCAGCCAGAACCGGATGACTGGTCCAGAGAGGAAACTTGTTTGCCATCCCAGGTCTACTTATCTGGTCCCCTTCAAAACATCCCACCTAGTGGCCATCCTGTTCCCTGGGAAGAGCTCAGGACCTTTCGGGGTAACCTGCCTGATCATCTCTGGAGATAACCCGTAAGGCTCCACTCTCCCCTCCTCAAGACTTAGCTCCGGACCTTCTGTCTCACACCTTTGCTGACCCAAGCCCAGCACTGTCACTGCACCATTCTGGAGATAACCAGCTCTTCGGTTGATTGACAGATTGTATTACCTAAGTCTTCTGTTAGCATATCAGCCCTGCTTTTCTATCCCATGAAATCCAAGCTCCTCTGCCAGGATCACACCTGGACCTGCTGGCAGAAAGAAGACAGGAATCCAGAGATCCAGGCAAAGGGCAGGGCTCCAAGTCATCCAGATGAGGGACACCATGCCCTTGGGCTGACTCACAACCTCCAAGCACCTCCCACTTCCTTATATCACAACTGTTAGCACTTAGGTCTGATCGCTAGTGTGAGAGTGCCTCCTGGGCAGGCCCAGAGACCAGCCAGTGAGGACCCAGCACTGAGTCCCAGAGCAGGAGCGCAGAAGCCACCTGGCATAAGAGTGATAACAATGATCATGTTAAAAACAGTACAAACACTTCATGTAAGTGGTGTACCTGATGCTGCTGGGAGATTTTACCAAATTCACTCATTTAATTCTCACAACAACCCTATGAGGTGTGACTGACTCTAATTGTCCCCATTTTACAGTTGAAGAAACTGAGACACAACAGAGCAGAATAATTTTTCTAAGGTTGACCAGGCAATGCCAGGACCTGAAGCCATGTAGTGTGCCTCCAGAGCCCTGGGCAGCCCATCGTACCACTAGGCGTCCTCTGAGGCTGGCAGAGGGTGGGTGGCAGCAGGTCCAGGAGCGTGGGGAAGAGGTCTGCATGAGCCAGGGGGGCGGGGTTACAGTCAGGGAGGCCTCCAAGGCCAGATGGCTGTCCCTGTGGGAGGAGGTCAGCGCCCATACCAGTCACTGAAAACAGACACGCCCCTCATCCCTACTGGGATAAAGTCCACACACAGGACACAGCTGTGGTACTGCCAGGTGGCCTCCTGCACTGAGGACCAGGGAGGAAGCTGGGGGTATCGGGCAGCTGCCCACATTGTGGGAGCACCAGGTGGCTTTGACACCCTCATTTTCCAGCACCTGTGTCTGGGACCCTCTCCACTGTGCTGGTCCCTGCCCCAGCCCCAGCCTGTCGCCTTGTGGTCCTGCACACAGGCTTGGGGCTGGCCCCTCACTTGGAGCCCCTCACCCAGGAGCGTGGGCTCTGGACCCAGACAGCCTGCAACCTTAGCCAGTTATTTACCTCTGAACCTCAGTTGACTCTTCTGTAAAAGGGGGGACAGTGGCAGCATTTGCCTCATGGTGGTTGCAAAAGACTACACATGTATTTGCTTGGCTCAGCATCTGGCCCACAGTGAGGCTCAACAAACAGAACATTGTTACCCTCACCAGCATCCTTCCCAGCGTGTCCCAAGCCCCCTTCCTTGGGGAAGCCCTGCCCCCTCTCCAGGGTCCTTCCTGAGTTCACGCCTGCAAACGGGCAGGTTCCACAGATGAAGCTCACTTCAGCCCCTCACCACACCCTCCCCCGTGTGCTCTCACGCCACCTGCAGGCTGGGCTCTGCCTTAAGGGCAGCATCTTGCCCAGCCTGCCACTGTGCCCATAGCAATGCCGCAGGACAGGCAGCCCCCATTGCTGACGGAGTGACGGGGGGTTGTAGGCTCCTCAAAGACACTGCCCCCAGCATTCAGGAGATGCTTGGTCACGGAATAGACTGCGGAAGATACCAAAATACGGGAACTCGGCATTAAATACGGGTTCTCTCTCTGGTCTTTAAGTCCAGGAGTGCTCTCCATTGCAAAGCCCAGCCCCTCTCTGGATGCCTCTGTGGAAAGAAAGAAAAACTAACAAGACACCTGACACCGGAAAGAGCCCCGGAGAGTGAACAGAACAAGCCACCAGTGCTGCCGCCTTCTCCCGATACACACGCTCCGACTGCAGAAGGCGCTCCCAGAGCACTCAGCGCGCCTGGCCCAGTGCAGGCCCGGCCTTAAGGCTCATGGTGTGTGGTGGGAGGGGACAGACAGACAGACGGTCACAGCGCACAGGGCTGAGCTTTGTGGGAGCACAGGAGTGAGGCCTCTCACCCAGCCTGGGGCACTGCAGGCTTCCTGGCAGAGACAATGCCAGAATGGCCTCTTGTAGGCCAAGCAGGTATAAGCTCAGGTGAGTAACAGCGACAAGTGTATCCTAGGTGAGGGTCAGAAGCTGTGAAGGTGTAAAGCATGGAGGTGTGGAAAACCCAGGAGGCACAGGTACAGCCGGGTGGGGGTGGTAAGGGAAGGGGGTGGGTGTAAGGTGAGTGGGAGGGAGGCTGGATACCTAGACAACTGAGCATCTTCGTGGCTGCATCCCTAGCACCGAGCACAGTGCCCGGCACACAGTGGCTGCCTCAGCGCTGAATAATGCAGGAACCAGGGCCGGCCTCAGGGCGAGGCAGGGGAGAGTATGCCAGGAGGCCCTCAGGCCCTGCCCTCCACACAGGCCCACGGGAGCAGGGTCAGCTCGCTGGGCAGCTGCCCCTCCAAGGGGCCCACACGCCTTCTGATGACCCCAGTGAGGTTGGCCAACGAGAAAAGACCAGCGGAGACTGGACAACTTGCAGGGGACAAACTCCACGTGTTCCAGAAGCCCCGGGGCGAGGGGAAGCAGATGGGAAAGGGCTCCAGGGTCAGGTGGGAGCAGGAAGGTCACACGGATGGTGTGGCAGAGCCACAAAGGCCTGAAGGCAGGAACCTGTGTGTGCGGTGGCGTGTAATGCCACCATTTTGCCAGCAGGGAGACAGAGTCTGAGACAGGGCACAGCATGGTGAAGGGCGAGTGAAGCTGAGATCTGGCACCCAGGCCTGGCAACTAAACACTAAAACTCGCCTCCACTCACCACCCAGCTGGCCTGGGGCACCTGGTAGGTCTGAGAGGCTCTCAGATCCGGGGGGCCAAGGAGGACCACGGTGTTGCAGGGTCCACACAACCCGTCAGAGCAGCGTGCCCCGCTGGCACCCCTGGGTCGTGGGGTGCTACCACCTGGCCACTTGGCCCGCATGGCCTCAGAGTCCCACTCAGCCCCCACTGTGTTCCCACGCCCAACCACTGACAACAAACGGGGGAGGGAACTCAATCCAGGGCTGAGGGGCAAGGCTCACCACCTCCCCCCTGTTAGAGGTGGCTCCCAGCTTGAGTGGCAGCTAGGGACAGAAAGGACGAAGTGACTTTATGTTTAAAGCTGCTGTATTCTCAGTCCTGGGGGCCTATTAATATTTTCCTAGGGCCGGGACAGTCTCACCTCTAGTTAAGGAGAACTTCTCAGTCTTAGGAGAAATCTGCATGCCCACTGGGAAGGTCATTCACACCTGCCCTCCTTTGGGGGGGTTCACCTTAACACTCTGGGATTCCTCAAAGCCCAGCAGGCCACCGCCTTCCCCCTTCCCCATTCGGATTCAGCTGCCCCTCAAAGGAAGACTCCTGTGAGCCCCCGTGTCCTCACGGCACCTCTTCGGGCTGTTCAGGCTCAACCCTTCATATGCTGGACTAGGC
>NW_005356674.1:1630847-1636181 GCF_000412655.1 Myotis brandtii
CCTGGCCTCCAGACCCCCTTTCCCATCTTTTTGCCTGGCATTCTCTTCCTCTTCCTCCCCCAGCAGCTCAAACCTCCCTTCACTCAAATCTGAGGCCAAGGCCTGGCAACTTTGCCATATGTGGCATGTCCACCTCAGTGCTTGGCTCTGCCCTCTGCCTGGGCCCCTGCAGGCACTGCCCTCCACCATACCAGCTTCACGGCCCCCTGACCAACCCAAGCACACTGCTCCTCCCAGGACACTACCCACGGGTGCCTGGAGCTCTCCCCGCTGACAGGGCATGCGGGCACCCCTGCCCCCTCGTGCAGCCTCTGCTCCTGCTGATTCCCAGTATGGCATCCTTGAGGACAGGTGGCTCCTGATTTGTCAGGGCTCCAGCCCCTGGCAGGGCACCGCGAGGTCTGCCTATGAGTCTCTGCCAGCACTGGCTCCCCGCCTGTGAAAGCATGCCCTGGGGAAGGAGCCCATCTCAAACCCCTGCTCCCGAGTGATCCCTCCTTCCTGGGCCCTCTTCCACCGCCCAGGCCTCCTCCCACCAGACCACCTCGCTCCTGACTGCGGAGCGCCCCCAGGTGGCAGGTGGCAGCCAGAGTGCTCTGCAGCCATTGTCCTGTTGCCTCCCCACAGCCTCCTCACCAAGAAGGCATTGCTCAGCTGTCAGTGATGAGGGGCCCTGAGGTCACAGGTTCTGTGCTTGTACAGGCCACACATCTCCACCTGCAGGGACCACGGAGCCAGCCTCTCTCCTCTCCTCCCCTCAGCGCTAGGAGCAGGAGGTGTTCTACTGTCATATTTCCCCCCCTAGGTGGGGCGGGGGTGGTGGGGGGGGGAGAAGCAGAGGGCTGGACCTCGTCTTCTTTATCTCAGGATTCGCCTGGAGCCCTGGCACAGAGACGCTCCAGGCGTCAGCTGTCTGCATTTCCAAAGCCAGGGCTGACACTGGGAGCCGCGAGGGAGTCTGGCTTGGGTGGAGGGTAGGGCAGAGGTGGTGTGGGTGCAATGCCCGGGGGCCATGCAGAGCCCAGAGGAGTGAGGTGAAGCCCTCCTCAGGGAGATGCCATGCCAGGAGACACACTAGACACACGTGGCCACCAACCCAGCAGGAGGGGCAGGTGGCAGGGAGGGGCTCCTTCCCAAACATCAATTGGTTGCCTCCTGCACATGCCCCGACCAGGGCCTGGGCCAGGGAGGAGCCTGCAATGAAGGTACATGCCCTGGACCGGAATCGAACCCGGGACCCTTCATTCTGAAGGCTGACGATGCTCTATCCACAGAGCCAAACCGGCCAGGGCCAGAAATCTGACTTTGTATGTGAGACTGATTTTTTAATGTTGGCTACCAATGGAAAAGCTTTACACATTATCTAAGCCAAACAGATCACTGCCCTGGGTGCCCCAGCCCACAGGGCACCTGCTACCAGGTCTGCCCGGAGCGTGCCCCAAGCAGGCACACACCCAGGGCCCTGGCCACTCCAAGGCAGGCCACTGCTCGCACTGCCTGGGCCCGGCCCGGCTTTGGCCCCGAACAGGTGTGAGGTTCGAGGAAGTGGAACCAACACTGGGCAGCAGCTGGACTCCTCAGCCTGAGGGAGACTTTCCAGTCCAGCCGCCGTTAGGGGCGGGCACAGCCACTCGGAGTGGAGTGCGTCAGAGCCAGGGAGGGGGAGGGCCGGCAGGCACCTTCACAAGTGGCTGTTGCTTTGATGTGTTTCCTTCGTTTATATTCAAACTGTTAAACACCATAAATGAAAAACGTGACCATTTTTATGTTTGACCCACAACTAGAAGAAACCGGGCCCAGGCTCTATCCTGAGGCGGGGCCAGCCAATCCATCTCCCTGTTAAAAGAGTCATCAGACTCTGAGAGCCCAGCAGGAGCAAAACCAGGGAAACTTCCTGAACACGAGGAGGGCATGGCAATGAGCAGCCTGGGGCGGCGTGGGATTTTCCTCTGCAGAGGCAGTACGGCTGGCCTCAGAGGGAGGAGGGGGGCTGCTGGCTCTGGAGGGCTGGACCGGCCTGAAGGTGGGGTGGAATGATTGATTTAAACTCTGATTTAAGCCCACTCCGCGGGAAGGCCACTTTTCACCTCTCTCTCCCCAAGCTCTCAACAGCCGCTGCATTTTTCCTGCTCTCTTAAGCAGCCTGGCCAGGCTGGACGACTAGCCCTGGATGGCAGAGAGGGGGCAAACAGCAGAGTGGGCAGACCTGCACCGCCCCCCCCCCCCCCCCCCGACCCTGGGGATCAAACCCCCAACCTAGTATGTGCCCTGACCGTGAACAGAACTTGAAACCTTCAACCACCGAGCCACTTGGCCAGGGCTTACATACAGCACTTTCTAAAAGGTCATGAATCAGAGCATTTGACCTTCTGCTGGGCATGCAACCTTAGGCACATGGCTCAACCCCTTTGTGCCTCAGCTTCCTCGCCGGCTAAGAACAGTACCCACCTCGCAGGGCTGTTTTAAGGACAGAATGAGCTACTATAAGCAAGTACTTAGAACAGCACCTGGCACATGAGGTGCTTGCTATTATTATTCTCATTGTGTTGTAGGAACTCTTGTCAAAGTCCCCCCTCCGCCAAACTGGCCAGAGGGGTGCCCGGGCCGCATGGAGCGGTGTTTTCTGATTGTCCTGAAGTGCTCAGGAGAAGGGGGGGCGGGGGGGAGACAGGCGCTCCCTTAGAATCACCTGGTACAGCCACTCCCCCGGGAGGCCCAGCCACTCAGCTGGACCGAAGTATTACTGCTGGGCCACCCTAGGGCTCAACAGGAAGCACATTCTACTTCTGACGACAGGAGGAATAATCGAGACCCGCAGTCCGTGCTGGCTTGTCTCAGGAGTGCAGATAAAGGGGAAAGCTGATCCCCAGCGCTCTTGCTGGTTCCTACTGCGGGTAATGGTGTGGGACTGGGGTGCAGAACTCCTGTTTAGGCAATATATATATATATTGATTTCAGAGAGGAAGGGAGAGGGAGAGAGAGATAGAAACTTCAATGATGAGAGAGAAACATTGATCGGCTGCCTCCTGCATGCCCCCTACTGGGGATCGAGCCAGCAACCTGGGCACGCATTGAACCCGGGACCCTTCAGTCCGCAGGCCGACGCTCTATCCACTGAACCAAATCAGCCAGGGCTTTAGCCAAATCCTTTAATGGCTCTTTTCAGATATAAAAGGACAGGCCTAGGCCTAGTCTAAATAGCTGTCATTTATTGCTCTGCAGTCAAAAGTAATGGAAAATTGGAGTTTTCAGAAGTTCTGGGGATACTGTCCAGGAAAATTGGCCCCTGGAAAATGGCAGTCAACTGAGCTTGAGGAGACAGCCAGCCAGCGAGAAATTCTCCAAGGGCGTGAGCAGGCAAGGCGGCTGTCTGAGGAGCTTAACTTCTGCCCTGTTCTGAGCAGTGGGTGACCCCTTTCTACACGTGGTGGAAGCTGTTACAGACAACGGCCTCGTTGCTTGGTGAGGCTCAGGAAATGAGGAAGCCAGTGACTACTGTGCGCATGCAAAGCGCGGCAGCTGACCCTGCCGAGGCCAGGCGGCCAGCGGGCACAGGCCCCACCCGAAACCCCTAGAAATACTGCAGATTTTGTCAATGCTTGACTAATTTTTTTTTTAAAATAATATACTCAGAGCACTTCTACAAGGAGAAATCCTTTGGGAAGAACGAAGAAATATTGGGGGAACCACCTCCCCAGTTCCACATGTGTGGGCTGAGGCCTGACCCCATATAACTGGGCTAGAGCAAAAAGAGGGACAGGTGGCTGGGACATCTGGCCCCTGTCATAAACATGGCAAAGGAGGCTCACAGCATGGGGACTAGCCCACGGTCACAGAGACCACAGGGAGGGCAGGAATTGGAGCTCACGCCCATGTCCCGGCCCACTTTCCTATGGGGCTGCTGAGGAAGGAAGGACGGACTGAGGGTTCCCTGCGGCCCCTCTGGCTGCCAGTTCTGCAGCCCTGTTGGTGGGCCCAGACCCCTGCCTGGGGCCCACTCCTGCCACACAGAGGCCCACCCAGCCCTCCGCCCAGCTACCCTACTCACACCAACCCCAACAGAAAAAGCCCCTGTTACACGCTTTGTTAGAACGGTTATTCTGTTAAAGTGCCAAGTGACCTGCTCCTGCTCCCCCTTTCCATGCCTCCAGCCGGCCCCAGTTGGAGTCCAGAAGTAAAACAAAGGCTTTGTTTCTTTATTTTGATTTCCTCCGTGAAATCTCAAACATGCAGGAAACACCCACCCAGTCCCAGAGAAGTGGACCCGGGCCGCTGTCCACTTTGGGAGGGTGGGTTTGGGGGTCAGGGAGGGGGGTGGGTGCGAAGGCTCTGATGCCAGCTGCCCTTGGCTCCCGGGAGTGCCACCAGGACACCTGGGGCCTGGCTTCCTTCGCAGGAAACGAAGGGCCTGGGTGTGAGGGGCACGAGGCCGTCCCAGCTGTGCTGCCCAAGCCTCTGGACCTGAGGAATGTGGGTGTGGAGGGATGGCTGGGAAGACACATCTCATACAAGACATTTTTTTTTCCCCCCATAGATGCCCCAAGGCTTCGGGACAGTGGCTCCACCCTTTCCCATCATCTCCGGCTCCAATAAAGCAGCCATTGAAAGAAGAGCGTGACAGAGGCTATTTCGGGCTGCTGAGCCTGCTTGTGAGAGAATGGTCCTCGCCAGGAAAGACGGGTTTGCCTCCATCCCTTCCTTGGGACCTCGCTTCCAGTGGAGTGAGAATGTAAGGGCTGAATCTGTGGGTTATCTAAAAAGGGAGATTTTCAAGAAGCTATGTTGGAAACCGAAACGATAAAACGAAAATCCTTTAACTGAATGAAAATTAACTTTGCTTTTGAAATGATCATAGAATGC
Source organism: Myotis brandtii (assembly GCF_000412655.1). Classification (NCBI taxonomy): domain Eukaryota; kingdom Metazoa; phylum Chordata; class Mammalia; order Chiroptera; family Vespertilionidae; genus Myotis; species Myotis brandtii. Next base: position 1,635,708 of record NW_005356674.1, read on the forward strand.
TTTGGGGAGGCGAGGGGCCGAGGCCTCCCCACCCCACCACACCTTCAGCAACCTCCACGCAGCTCCACTGCCTACGGACACTTTCACTTTTCGTCTGGGTCCCTGGTACACGAGGGGCAGCCTGACACACAGTAGGTAGAGCAGGTTCTTTTAAAAACAGAACTTTCCTTTAAAAAGTGGGCCTGCATACTCTACCCAGCAAAGCTATCGTTTAGAATCGAAGGTCAGATCAAGAGCTTCACAGATAAGGAAAAGCTAAAGGAGTCCATCACCACCAAACCAGGATTATATGAAATGCTGAAGGGTATTCTTTAAGAAGGGGAAGAAGAAGAAAAAGGTAAAGATACAAATTATGAACAACAAAGTGACAACAAATACATATCTATCAACAAGTGAATCTAAAGATCAAGTGAATAAAAAATCTGATGAACAGAATAAACTGGTGAATATAATAGAATCAGGGGCATAGAAAGG
>NW_005356674.1:1636242-1641330 GCF_000412655.1 Myotis brandtii
TGGGGTGGGATGGGTGGGGAAAAAAAGTGGGCCTGCAGCCTCATTGCAAATAAAAAGGTTTGGCAGACTTCGGGAGACACTCTTCTGGCTCATTGGCCTGTTGATTCCTATGCAGAGCAACACAACGCGCATTCCTCCAGTTTTGCAGTGTATTTTAGTATGTGGTAGGACTAGCCCCTTCCTACTTACTAAAGGGTCTATCAGCAAGGGAATAAAATGCTCAAATCTGATTTTGAGATACTTCATTTTGGTTAACTTTAGGATAGATATGGGGGGGCGGGCAGGTAAAATTAGAGATAGAGAGCTCTGGCCAGGTAGCTCGTTTGGTTGGAGCATCGTCCCGATGTGCCAAAGTGATGGGTCCAATCCCCAGTCAGGGCACATACAGGAATCAGCCAACGAATGCATGGATAAGGGGAACAACAAACCGATCTCTCTCTCTCTCTCTCTCTCTCTCTCTCTCTCTCTCCCTCTCCCCCTCCCTTCCTCTCTCTCTCTAAAATCTAAAGTTATTTTTAAATTAGAGGTAGAGAAGCCGTTCCAATGCTATTGAGAGATGTTAAGTGATCTAAGTGAGAGATGTTAGGCTGGAGCCAAAGGAGAGATGATTAGAAATAATGGGAGGAGTTTAAGAAATAACCAAAACCATCAATATTTGGAAAAAAGAGTAGGTGTGTACACATAACATGTATGCATATTTGTGTGTAGTCAAATGAATTGGTTTTCTAATATGTTTAACTGCCTTCACTGGTACAGTCCCTGATCACTTCTATGGGGAGACAAACCCCAACAAAGCAGGTTCTCTCAAGGTCTTCAGGCCCCAGCCCTCGCTGGCTTTGCAGCATCTCCATCTGAGGGAGGGACGGGGACACAGGCAGGGACAGAAAACATTTCCACTCCTTCTTACCACTTAATAAAGAGAACGCGGGGGCCACCTCAGGTCCCCAGTGTTTTACTATGAAATCAGTTCAGATCTTTGCTCCTGATGGTGCATGACTCCCTGCAGATGGGGCGTGTGGACGGCTTTTCCAGAAGCATTCGCATCGTCCCTGCCCAGCTTTTAAAAGCACTGCTCTGCTAGCTGCTCTAACCCAAGCTCAGCTCCAGCGTGGAGGCAGCCGGGGGTGGAAAGCAGAAGGTGTGAGCAGTTGGGTGAGGAACGTCCCCTGCTGTCATGGAGCGCTTGCACCCTCTGCAGCTGGGAGCCACCTCACCCTCGCCCTCCCCCCGACCAGGGGCCAGGCACCCTCCTTCTGGGAAGGCTGAGGAATGGGAAACATGGAAAGGTGAAGTTAGGGACTAGAAAGGTCCTAGGTTGGACTGCAGCCTTCCTTCCTTTAATGTTTCTATTCCAATACTTTAGAATAGAAAATGTATTTTGTTAAAGATCTTGTAAGTGAGCTGCTCATCGAATCGTTGTCATCTAATTATAAAATGAAAATCATGTTTATTCTCTCTCTTTTCCAAATATACACACCCACCGTGTAAACGACAGTTCCGTTTGCACAGCTGCCGCTACATTATGCTCTGCGGTCTGGCCTGAGCCCACAGGGTGAAGGCAGATGTTCTCTGAGGGTGAATCCACTTTTTTGAAAAGGGTTAAATCCAAAAATGCATACTCATCCTCCTCCCCTGTGGCTCCTCCCCAGCGTGGCCAGAGGCAGCGAAAGGATCCAGCAACAACCTCCATGGACAAACCAGGAGGTGTTTTCATTGAACCAGCTGAGGATCTGAGCTGAAAAAGCCAGCGCGTGGGAACCCCGGAGCCAGGCTCCGAAAGCCGCCACAGGCTGAGGACCCCCACACCGAAGCCGAGGGGTGTGTTTTAGGTCCTGCACTATCATGAAAAGGGCCACGTGGGCAATAGGTAGATGGTATTTATTATACCTTATGGTTTTGGCTTTTAATTTCTTTTTAATTAAAAAATATACCAAGTGCACAAATGATTTAGGGGCTCCTGATTGACTGTAAGATTAGTGACAGCCCTGGCCGGGTGGCTCAGTAGGTTGAAGTGTCGTCCTGTACACCAAATGGCTGAGGGTTTGATTCTCCGTCAGGGCACGTACCTGGAGTGTGCGATACGATCTGGTTGGGGTGTGTGGGGGAGGCAGCAGATCGATGCTTCTCTCTTACATCAATGTTTCTTTCTTTCTCTCCCTCTCTCTCTCTCTCCCCCCCCCCTCTCCAAAATCAATGAAAACATATCCTCAGGTGAGAATTTAAAAAAAAGATAAGTGAGTGTCAGGGAAACCCACTGTCATCGGGGTCCTCTCTCCGCCTCTGTCAGCAACCGCTCCGGCACCTCTGTGGCTTCTGCTGCCGCCTACGTCCTGTGCTCCCTCCTTTCTCCCCGGAGACCTCTGCTCCACGATTGGCTGATTACATGTGGCCAGGCCCCAGGACATGTCCCGTGAGCAGCAGGAGAGAAGGGACGTGCGGCTTTGGGTTCTCCAGTGCTGGGAGCAGTGCAGGGTGACAGGAGCACTTGCTGTGGGACCAAGCAGAGTCCTTCCAGCCTGCTCCTCCGGCTGGGGCTGTGGGTGGCCTGCTTAGCCTCCCTGGGCCTCAGTTTCCTCATCTGTAAAAGGCTAATGGCAAAATTATAAAACAAAATGGCGAATAGAGAGAGCCTGGCCCATGAGTCTTCTTTGTTGCAGGAAAGACGGGAAGGAGGAAGGGTGGGGAGGGAAGGAGGGAGAGAGGAGCGGGCGGACATACAGAGAGGCTGTCTTTAAACCCCGCCGTTTGAGGAGCAGTTGACGAAAGTGGAGCTGCCGGTGCTGGAGGAAAGCATGATTGTCACAGATTTGTGTGGGACAGATCCAGGGGGACCGCTCGCGTGAGGAAGGAAAAGACTTTGCAAGGGTGACAGACCCCCAGATGGAGGGGCCCGACTTGGGCAACAAGCTCCCTGCCTCTAGAAGGGTCCAGCTGAAGCCCACAGGCTGCACTGCAGGGAGGCCTCCCCTGCTGAAAGTTTCCCAGCCTGAACTCAAGGGGTCACTTAAAAATCTTCCTTTAGCCTTAGTCGGAGCTAAATATCCATTAAAAAAAAAAAAAAGGCTTGAGGGGATGCCTGCATTTTTTGTAAGTGTAAACAAGTCTCTAACTAATAAAAGCTGTATGTGACCCACCTAGATCACGGCGCTCACCACGGAGAAATATGCTCTCTGGGTCTGAATCCAGTCCACACAGGCTCCAGGGGGCCCCGCCGGGGCTATCCGCCTGTTATCTGAAGGTTGCCTGAATGCTGATAATGCTCTTCATTTTTATAACCCTTTCTGGTTTCCCAAGCATGTTCTCATCTGTATATTTCATCTAATCCCCATGACAACCCTGAGGGCTCCGCCGAGAAGTCACAGATGGTGCCTGGGCCCCTGCAGCACGGGACCCACCCGAGGCCCTATAGATAGTCACAGAGGCACAGAACCAGAGCTCAGAGCTCCCAACTCCCCACCCCACCCTCCTGCATGCTGCACAGCCAAATCCTTTCCTGGTGCTCCCCCAAATCTTCCCCAGTGCTCCCCAAAACCTCATTAGCAAAACATTAGGCGTAAATTTAGATAGACACACGCCAGGCTCTTTTGATGAGACCCAGGATGTCACGTCAACAACCGGTAATGACCCACACTGTCATTTGGCCATTGGCCATCAGCAGGCCTCCCTGAGTAAGCCACCAAGAATACTGAAGGACAGTGAGTGCTAAAGGACATGGCTGCGTTAGGACCCCTGCGAGAGAGATGGCTGCACAAGGCTGCCTCGGGTCATGCTAACAGGTTAAAAGGGCCTAGGGGCTCAGTGGTGGGGGCCAGGCCAAGGAGGGCCAGGGGGTGGAGTCTCTGAGAACAGGCAGGACAACCTCATCACAGGCAGCAGGAACGCTACCCAGAAGACTGGAGACAGGCACAGGGAGTGCGTGGCAGGTACCAAGGAGTGCAACCATGGCTGTCTGCAGCATGAGGCGGCGGCAGCACTGCTCGCTCTGTGGTCAGTTCCGCAAGACAGACCCGCTGGCGGGCTGCATAGACTTCAGCTCAGGCTGAGAACTGACAACCGTCCACTCTGTTTCCATTCTTGTCACTGCCTCTAACACGAAGGCATGCTGGCCTGGCCGGGAGGCAGAGGGACACCGTAAGTCCTAGGTCAGTGGTCGGCAAACCGCAGCTCGCGAGCCACATGCAGCTCTTTGGCCCCTCGAGTGTGGCTCTTCCACAAAATACCGGCTCTTCCACAAAATACCGACTTCTGCGCATGGGCCACGAAGTTTCAGTCGCACTGTACGTACGCGCCTGTACGTGATATTTTGTGGAAGAGCCACACTCAAGGGGCCAAAGAGCCGCATGTGGCTCGTGAGCCGCGGTTTGCCGACCACGGTCCTAGGTAAACAGCACTGAGTAACATGGCTTAGACCGGGGGCTCTAACTGGAACCCAGCCCTGTTTTCAGAAGATCCATGAAGCCTCTGAACTGTATGCCCAACTTTGTACATCTGAGCAACTTTTCTCTGGGCTTCTCCCTGGCGTGTTTAAGAGGCTGTGGCCCAAGAAAGTAAAATCCACTGCTCTGCACCGCAGACCCTCAGCCTACTTGGCTGCCTGTTCCATGCAAGAACTTGCCGGAAGTGGCACTAACAACCATCCCAATCCCTGTTTATAGACCTCACGTGAGCTGAGAGCATCTTTGGGAGATCTAAAGTCTGCTTAATCCACCAGTACTTGGGTTTTATTATTTGCAGCTAAAAGCATCCCCACTGACCCAGTACCATAGGGCCCAGTGACATCACCCAAGACTCGTACGAGGGTTGGCAAGGCCTCAGCGCCCACCAACAAAATTCCTCTCAAAGCTCAGCCTCTAGAGCAGCGGTTCTCAACCTGTGGGTCGCGACCTCTTTGGGGGTTGAACGACCCTTTCACAGGGGTCGCCTAAATACATCCTGCATATCAGATATTTACATCACGATTCATAACAGTAGCAAAATTACAGTTATGAAGTAGCAACGAAAATAATTTTATGGTTGGGGGTCACCACAACATGAGGAACTGTATTAAAGGGTCGCGGCATTAGGAAGGTTGAGAACCACTGCTCTAGA
>NW_005356674.1:1641663-1643727 GCF_000412655.1 Myotis brandtii
ACGGTCTTTTTTTTTTTTTTTTAGTTTTATTCATTTCAACCGGGGCCGGATCCGCCCGAGGGCCGTAGTTTGCCCACGGCTGCTCTAGAGAATGGGCACCTGCCAGATGCCCCGGAGCACAGGGCGCTCCCCCAGCTCCTTCCTCTTTCTCCTCCTCAGACAAAGGTAACTGTGCCTCCTAGCCAGCCAGATGCCTGCCCTGGGCCTGGAACTCCGTGCACACCCTGCGGACACCTGAGGACATTCCAGCTTTGCACAGGAAGGTGCTCCCACTTGGTTCCCGTGCTTATGGGTTGTCTAAACGACGCCATGCCCCTGAGCAGGTATGTGTTCAATCACTTGCAGGTAGGCACCCTCCATCTGGGGGCATTTCATGGGTAGAACAATGATTACACCAGATGTGGAATATAAAATGGAGGTCGCACTTCCCTGAGAACGCGCTCGATCCAGCAGGCTGGCCAGCATGTGATTCTGACTGATGTCAGAGCCAGCCGCCCCCGAGCTGGTTCAGTCCATCAGAGCCCAGCGGTTCCCCCTGGTTCCAGGATCACTGGCGCCCGGGAAGCAACCCCAGGGATCACACACTTGTCACTTTATAGGCAGCTCAGATCGCTGAAAGCATGAAACATCTGCGGCTAGAGCCAATAATAAAATAAAAGTTATACCCGTAACAAAAATGTCTTATGTAGATGAAAACAGGAGTCGTGGAAAAATACAAGCTGCCTTATGCCGGAGCAGAGCTGGCAACTCCGGGAGACTGGATTGCCTCACAGGGCTCCGCAGGGGCCCCGGCCCCCCCCCCCCCCTCCCCAGAAAGAGGCTGGCAGACCCTGCCGCTTTGAAAACCCCAGAGCATCAAAGCCCCACACCTCCTGCCCTGGCAGGGAAAGGACAAACGACACCGTCAACCACAGACGGAGACTCCGGCTGACTGGCCGCTGGGCCGCGAGAACAGACCACGGGTGAAAGCTGTGGCCTGAAACATATTCAACCCCCGTCAGCAGGGGCATGCAATTTACAGGAAATTAGGAGACTTACAAAATGTGAGCCAGCTCGAGTTTCTTCCTTGAGAAGAGCAGGAGAAAGTCTAAGAACTGTCTCCGTGAAAGTGCATTGTTCACAGTGAAGCCCCTGACACGTGTCGGTTATTAAATACGAACAGCTCACCACCCCACACTCCAACTCACCAGGGGATGGCCATAGAGCAAAAGTGTAACACAGGCTGCACCTGGAGCCTTCGAGCCCAGGACTGCCCGACCCTCACCGCTGCCTGCTCAAAGCCTGATCCCAGACAGGATGGTGGGCATGTGATGGGCCCTTTCAGCCCCAGTCCACCCCCCGCGCATGGGGGTGATAATAAAACCTTTCTCAAGGAGTCTCCTCAGATGATGAGCAAGCACGTCCCTGTCTGGGCTGCGTGTGCCCTGATGGCTGCTCTGTCAGCAGAGCCTCAGGGTCTTCCCAGTCAGATCTCCTCATCACTCCCGCTGCCAGGAAGGTCACTCTTTTGCGGCCACAAGTCTGAGCCTTGTCCGTCACCCTCTCCGGCAGGTCCAGGGGCAGAGCTGGGTCCTGGAGCGGCAGGAACCATTCCAGCCCTGAGCTCTGTGACCAGGGCCATGATGAGAGTGGCTCTTGTCCACCTCTCCAGACGCCGCCAGCACAGACCTCGGGTCCGGCCACAGGCTAACTGGGCGTCCAGTGCCCAGGCTCCTGCCAGGCATCAACTCCTCTAGGAGGCCCTCGCGGACCTTCCACACTGTCTGCTCCCAGAAACCCTAAGCTTCCCGGAGCCCAGGACCGACCACGCTGCGCTGTGGCTCTTTGCTCCCGGTCCCGGTCCTTCCCCGCGAGCAGCAGCTGGCACTGTGCCCCCCCCCCACACACACACGGTGGGCACCCCAGCCAGGTCTGGTCAATGAATGAGCCCAGCCCGACCTGTGAGCAGAGCCCCGCGCGCAGGGAAGGCTTGTTGATGAAGAAGGTGCTGTTTGTTATTCAGCTGGATCTGACAACTCCTCTCGCGGATCCCAGCGCTCGTCAACGCCATTTTAGAAGGGGAGA
>NW_005356674.1:1644706-1653762 GCF_000412655.1 Myotis brandtii
GCGGAGCAGGCTTTAAGGCGGACGCAGAATGGGAATTCGTCCGGCCCCTTTAAGGGCCTCTGCGCTCCGACCTTTAAATCTCCGCTCCGCCCGGCCAACTTCTGAGCCGCCCCGGTCCTCGGCGACCGGGATCGCCACCCTCGCCGGTTCCCCGAGAATCCCGGGGCGTGTGTCTTCTGGATCCTGCCTCCAGGGCCGCCTTTCCCTCCGGGTGCACCATGCCTGGGCTCAAAGTTCGTTCACTGGGACGCGGCTGGGACAGGCGACACTCACGCTCCGTTTCATTGTTTCGGTTCTGCTAACTCCTCCACGGGCGTCATTTTCCCTCTTTTAAAAATAAACGTACAATTCGCATACCATAAAATTCCACCCTTTATTTAATTTATTGGTTTGTAGTGCATTCCCAAAAGTTGCGCAACCCTCACCATGATCAATTTCCAGAACATTTTCATAACCCCCCTCCCCAAGGAACTGTGCCCATTTGCAGTCAAAAAAAATAACCTAAGTTTTAAATTTTGCCATTTCAGGACATTTCGTATGTTGAATCATACAACATGTGGTCTTTTGTGACCAGCTTCTTACACGTTGCACAATGCTTTCAAGGTTTATCTACGTTGCAGCATGTAGGAGCACGTCATTGCATTTCATGACAGAACAGTATTCCATCCTATGTGTACACCACCTTTTGTTTACCCACTCATCAGCTGATGGACAGTTAGGTTGCTTGTGCTTTGGGGGTATCCTATATAATAAAAGCCTAATATGCTAAGTGTCCAGTCAGCCATTCAACAAATCAAAGTGTAATATGCTAATGATATGCTAAGGATGCTCAACTGCTTATTATGGTGTGCACTGACCACCAGGGGGCAGACACTCCAACCAGTAGCTTAGCTTGCTCCTGGGGTCCAGCCCATCCAGGACTAAGCGAGATGGGCCAGACACGCCCTGGAGCCCTCCCCCGGTCTCTCCCTGGCTGGCCAACCTCTGTGTCCCTCCCCAGCCCCAACCTGTGCACTGGTGGGGTCCCTCAGCCCGCCCTGTGCCCTCTCGAAATCTGGTACCCCTCGGGGGATGTCGGAGAGCCGGTTTTGGCCCAATCCCGCAGGCCAGGCCGAGGGACCCCACTGGTGCACGAATTCGTGCACCGGGCCTTTAGTTATGAATAAAGCTGCTATAAACATTCCTGTACAAGTCTTTGTATGAACATGTTTTCACTTTAGATATACACTTAGAAGTAGAATTGTGGGTCATGTGCTAACTACGTTTAACATTTTGAGGACTCCCCCAACTGTTTTCCAGAGTGGCTGCACTGTTGGACATTCCCACCAACAATGTGCGAGAGTTTCAGCGTTCCCACATCCTCACCAACACTTGTTACCGTCTGTCATTTTTTATTATAGCCATCCTAGGGGAGGGGGTGAAATGGAATCACAGCATAGTTTTGATTATCAGTGTCATTTCTGAGGATGCTCTTTTTGTGGGTGGACCTTGATGATGCCTTAGAACCAACGTTACACACCCAGGGAACCCAACCCCTTATCATTTTGAGAGCTTTGCCCTCCACCGCGGGCCTGAAGGGACCTCACCTCCCTGAGTCCTTCGTGCCACACTGGGGCTCCCAATCTGATGCCGGTTTTCAGTGGCATTCCAGGAGCCATGCAGCCATTCGGATGAGAGCCACTGTGCCCCCCGCGTCCCCACTTCCACCTGTTGCTCTGAAGGCCCCATAGACCCCTAGACCCCGTGGCAGGGGGAGTGGACTGGGTGCCATCAAGAGTTGTTACCTTGGTAGGGAGTAGCAGAACTGGCCGAGGAGGGGGCTCGAGGGACAGATGTTCATCTTGGCTGGCTGGGTCTTGCCCCAGAACCTGCCCTTTCTTCCCCTTCCATTTACCACAGGCCTGGGGGGTGGGGGGTGGGGGGCGAGGGTCTGTGGGTTTGGGTGTCTGTCAGTCCCTCCTGGGCCCTGACTGGCACAGTGGCCAGACTGGTGCCCCCAGCTTGAGCTGAGACGTCTGCACAAGAGTGTTTAAAATATTTGCCTTTATACCACGTTCATATCCAAATCTTCAATAAACTGCCTCTTCGTAAATGGAATTGAAACAGCTACCAGTAGTAATCACGCACCGGTACCTGAGACTCTCTGACGGTGAGTTAAACCCTGCAGGCTGTGGCTGGGGTCTTACAACAGGGCACCTGTCCCATCTGGACTGCCTCCTCTGCTCTTTGAACCCTAAAACACAACATGGCTCCATTGCTGGCAAATAGAAGCTTCAGAGAACAGGGTCACTGAGCAGAAAAGTGAGGCCTGGTTTGAGAGTTCATTCAGTCAGTAAACACTACCAGAGCGCCTATTGTGTATCAGGTGCTGTGTAGCACCTACTGTGTATCAGGACCTACCTCCGAGCAAACTCAGAGTGCCACTGAGGCACAAGGGTGTGGATGAGAGAGGCACCAGGGGGGCCACAGGATCCCAGAAGACGAGTACCTAAGCCAATGCAGGGAGGTGGTGAGTGCCAGGGCAGGCTTTCTGTGAGAGGGGATGATTGAACCAGGGACGAAAGACAAATAACCATCAGCTAGACTGCTGAGAGACAGAAAACCTTATATGCTGAGGCATGAGTGAGCTGAAGTGTTTCCCAAAATTCCTGCAGATCTGCATGGCTGAGCAGGTGTGTTTGGGGCCTGGTAGAAGGCCAGACTCCTGGCCAGAAACCCAGGCAGGACTCAGGCCCAAGTTCCAGGTCCTGAGGTCCAAGGCCGGCCACAGGCCAGGAGCCAGCACCTGGAATGGGGTAAACATCAGAGCCGCTGGCCTGACCCAGAGTAGAACTTTCCTGCTCAATGACATGAACGAATGTGCCTCATCCACTGTGATGTGTCCTGGGCTCGCCTCCCTGTCAGGAGGCATGCTGAGTGCCATGCCTGAGAGCAGGCCCAAGCTGGTGCCTGGGGGTTCCGTGGGAAACCTGGAGGGATGGGGCGGGAGGGACTTCAGGGCCAGGAGCCAGCCAGGTCATTGTGGCACAATCTTCCTCCAGAACTCCCTGCCCCAGTGTGGTCCTGGGGGTAAAGGCAGCTCTGGGCTCCTGGGCATTCATGGTGTGTGTGTGTGTGTGTGTGTGTGTGTGTGTCTGTCTAATGTGTCTGTCTGCGTGTATTAGAAGTGGAAAAAGGTTCATGGTAGATTTCTCAGAATTCTAAAACGCACAAAGATGTCACTAATCCTCTGCCTGTCATTTCAACTTCTTTTCAAACATCTCATTTATTATTTTCTCACTTTGCAGTCCAGGTCATTGCGTTTTGCCATCTGTTCACATTGTGATTGGAAGATGGCAACTGCACGGCCTTGAAGTGTATACTTTCTCTGATTGGTTGCTTCTCTATACCAGTTCCAAAGTCTGAGTGGGGAGTATTGATTGGCCAAGTTTGGGTCAAATGTAAGTCACTGTGGCTGTCTAAACATAGCCAGAAATGCAGGTACTCACAGCACTTCTCAGCCATCTGTGGCTTGCTTCTGGGGAGGCAAAACTTTTCCAGACAAAGCCCACACACTAAATGCAACAGATACCCACTTCAGTAAGCAACACCCCTCCAAAGAGGAGGAAGATAGTGTACATAGCATCGACAACTAGCAGTGTAACATGTTAAAGAAGTGCTTGGAAACGTTATGTATCTTGACCTAGGTGGTGGTTACATGGATATATGCAAATGCGAAAATTCATCAAGCTATGCTTTAATGATGAGCACACTTATCTGTGTTACACTGTATGTGATATACTTAAAAATTCAAATTATCCCATCTACATTCATACGTTGAATAAAATAAAAGATAGATAAAATAGATGAAAGAAGAGAAAATATCACCAAATAAGTGGAATCTACAAATAAAATGAAATGAGCAGTCTAGAACATAAAAAGTATAACAACTGAAATCAGGGACTCATTGGATAAGTGTAATAGCAGATTAAGCACAGCTGAGCACAGGATTAATGTACTGGAAAACAGATTAAGAATATATTGAAACTAAAGCACAGAAAAATGATCAATAGAAAAAGAGATAATAGTATAAAAGACATGTGGATATATTCAAATGTTTGACATTTGTATCATATCACTGCAGTCCCAGAAGGAGAGGAGAGGAGAGAGTGGGTCAGAAACGATATTCTAAGAGAAAATGGCAGAAAAATGTTCCCAAACTGGTGAAAGACATAAATTCAAGGAACTTGGTGAATTCCAAAAACAAACAAAAAAAAAACCCCTACATGTAGGCACATCATATTACATTGCAGAAAATAGGGTTAAAAATAAATTTTAAGGATTGGACGTCTTTCTTCATTGAAAAAAAAAAGCTTTAATGAATGTTTTCTGGAGCTGATAAGAAGCAGAGCTTGGCCCACAGCCACTGCCTGCCACATGAGCAGTGTGACCCGGCCTCTCCACGGGGACTCCCTCAGTGACACTCTGCAGCCAACACCCGGAGCACATCTTCTCGATAATACCCAGCCCCAGCTTGCAAAACAGTGGGAGAGTGATTGCCATTTGCAGCTACATGTTTTCACGAGTCTTAGCATTTGAAATATTGTAGTAACAAAATCAGAGAAAGAAAAAATGCCTGGGTTTTGAGCCTAAAATGCAGAGCTTGCTCATTTCAATGTAGCTCAATATTCTGAAATCCAATAGCATCATCCTATTGACAAACAAGATACGAAACAGTTTTTAAATCCCCGATGGCTTAAATTTTAAAATATTATGTTTCCATTAAAGCAAATATGGATATGGCATGTAGTAGTCCAAAATGCACATACATCTTTGAGATAAATACTAGCAATGTTAGGGAATTCAGAAAGCCATTCAGCATTACGCCTTCAGTCTTTGGGGGCGGTCATTCGAGAAGCTTCGGGGACACACTGGTGGAGGAGAGTCTTTGGTAATGAGGTATTCGTGAGTTGACTGGGATCCAGGTCTGTCTCAAAAGTTTCTTTTGTTGGACCAAATAGATGGGCAAGGAGTTGTGTTCTAAATGGGAAGTTAGAAGGGAAATAGTCCTGCTCTCCAATCTCCCAGAGGAGCCTAAACAATCAAGGGACAAAGCTCATTGCCTCTCTAGAGGTATCAGGAGCTGTGAAGGTCTGAGATGTCATCCCACTTGCAAGCTAACAAGTTATCTTCCCACAGTTTGATGGATGCTGGCAGAGGGTGCGAAACTCCTGGGTTGGAGATGAAGAATAGGTTATTACTCACAGCAATGGTAGTAGCCAGGGTATTAACATTTTAAATATTAAATGTATTGGGGTGACATTGGTTAATAGAATCATATAGGTTTCAAGGGTACATTTCTATGGTACAAGATTTATATATTGCACTGTGTGTTCACCACCCAAAATCAAACCAACTTCCATCACTATATATTAGACCCTTCCAACCCCCACCACCCCACCACGCCCTTCCCTCTGGTAACTGCCACACTGTTGTCCGTGTCCATGAGTTTCCGCTGGTATTAGCATTTCTGCACCGGTTTCTTCAACCTCAATCCCCGTAGAACAATACAAAGAGGGCCAGGTACATGCAATGGGTTATGTCACAGAAGAACCCTGAGCTCCGGGAATCCAAAGCTTTTAGACCGAGACAGAGTGTGCTTCCTATCGAGAGAGATACTATCTCTATCTTCCAAGGCGATAAACAAACCTGCACTTTGCTCTAGAAGATACTACCTCTATCTCTCGAGGCTGATCACTTCATGAACACTCCTGAAAGGGTAGTTGGGAATAAAGGCAGTGAGTGTCTCTGTTCACAAATGCGCAGAAACACGAGAGCCCACTGGAGAAATGCCAGCCAACAGGAGGACCTGTGGTCAGATCACTCTACGATATGCAGAATGTCTCCAGTGCCACTCCCCACGTCACAGCTGCTATGGACATTCATGTCACAAGGTAAGGGGATGTCCATATGCCTGGCTTTCTCAGGTACATCCCTCCTGGGAGATATCCCAGGTACAGAACACCTGCACATAAGTCCCCTACAGATGTCACATTACTTTCCTTGATGGTGTGAGTGTAGGTGTTTGACATACAATTGCTGGGATTGGAAAATCAACTAGAGCTGGAAACAGGCGGGTACCATGACTCCCGGCGCAGAAGCACCAGTTGGCAGAACCCAGGGTTTCTGGGGGTGAGGCCTCCTCAGGGTCAGAGTCTCCAGTCCCCTGGGTGTCAGCCACTCAGCACTGGCAAGCAGGACACCGCAGACAGGACACCCACAGGGGTTCACACCTGGCCCGCTGCTCCTGCAAGTCACCTGAGCCCTCTGCCCCCACCCTGCTGGCTCCCAGGTGGACTCTGCTCTCTTCCTGCACTCAGGCCTGCAGGCAGATCCAGGGCAGGGGCCACCCTTCCTGCGCTCTAGGGCCAAAGGGCAGGCCTGAGGCTCCTCTGCCCCCTCCCCCCTCCTCCCCAGGACTGCCTGGTGCCAGTGCTGGTTACATTTCCTGCTTTGAAAAACCAACCTCGGCCTATCTGGCCCAGCTCGTCCTTCTAGAACCATCCCACTCAAGCCTGACTGGCAAAAGCAGGCTAAGATCCTGGGGTCCCAACTACCAAGGAACCCAGAACCCACCAGAACTCTGCAGTGAGAGACACTTGGTCCATCCCCCACCTAGATAATGCCTGGATGCCTAGAGCCCATCCCAGATGCACGATGATGGCACGTGGCGCCAAGACATCCAGCTTCTTGCAAGAAACCTCAGTGGCTGCCCCCCGCCCCCCACTCCCAGGGCACAGGTTCCAGTGCTCAGAGTGGGAACCCGCGCTCCAGGGCTCTGGGTCGAGCATGAAGAGGCAGCTGGGGAAGCAACGGAGACAGGAGGGCGGCTCCCACACATGGGGCTCCCTCCTCCACCATGAGGTGAGCGAGTGAGTATACGTAAGAGACAATAACAAAAGCACATTAGGAGGGGGAGACGAAAGCATTCTTGGTACATTCTTCCTAAAAAACAAAGCACAAAAGTAAAATAAAGAATACGAAGAGCAAAAAGAAAATGTTCCTGGGTCACAGAAGGGTTTCCCTTGAGCAAATCACCCCCTTGTGGCAATGAATGTGACTTGCAGGAGGAAGAAAAAGGTTTTGTTTTTCCATCTTTTAGACTCTGAAACGCTGTAGTAACCCTTAACGTTAGAGCTTTTTGCATTAAATAAAAAAAGGACTTCCCTTAGGGTAGGTCTAATTAAAGCAGATGTCTTTGTTTTTGTTTTCGAAAAATATATTTTTATTGATTTCAGAGAGGAAGGGAGGAAAACAAAGCACAAAAGTAAAATAAAGACTACCCAGAGCAAAAAGAAAATGTTCCTGGGTCTCAGAAGGGTTTCCCTTGAGCAAATCACCCCCTTGTGGCAATGAATGTGACTTGCAGGAGGAAGAAAAAGGTTTTGTTTTTCCATCTTTTAGAATCTGAAACGCTGTAGTAACCCTTAACGTTAGAACTTTTTGCATTAAACAAAGCAAAATTAACAAAAAAAGGACTTCCCTTAGGGTAGGTCTAATTAAAGCAGATGTCTTTGTTTTTTGTTGTTGTTTTTTTTGAAAAATATTTTTTTTTATTGATTTCAGAGAGGAAGAGAGGGAGAGAGAGAGAGAGAAATATCAACGTCGATCGGCTGCCTCCTGCACACTCCACACTGGGGATTGAGCCTGCAACCGGGCATGTGCACTTGACTGGAATCAAAGCCAGGACTTTTCAGTCCGCAGGCCTATGCTCTATCCACTGAGCCAAACCAGCTAGGGCAAAGCTATCCAATCACTGACCCATATCATAAAATATGTAAGAGATGGAAATTTCATTAAATCAAGATATAAAAAGCTGGGGTGACCTAAGGTGATCCATTTGGGGAAAGTTGAAGAGGTTCTGTATTGTCCAAACTGTACACTTTTGAAAGTAAAAAGAATTACTATTAATAATTACACCGGACAACAGGTGTGAAATTGGGGACACGTGGCTCCCCTAAATTTGTTTCTGTGGTTTAGTCCGGCAAAGATGTGGCTACATTTTATAGTGGAGATCATGTGGCAAGAAACCTAACCCTTTCAAAAAGAATAAAAAGTTTCCAACCTTCGGTGTGCTGGCAGGAATTTAGTTTCTGGTTTGAATTTTATAAACCATTCAGAGCTCAAGTAACCACCACCTTGTGGCAACAAACACCACTTGCATCTAGCAGACCCATTTTGCAATGCTGAGTCCCAGAGATCTTTGTATGGATGTGCCACCGTTGGATTACTCATTGAAGGACACCTTGATTACTTCCAATTTTTGGCGATTACAAATAGAGCTTCTCTAAACATTTACACAGAGATGTTTGTGTGCCCATAAGTTTTCAGATCAACTGGGTTAGGATGTAGGAGCATGACTGTGGGATCATATGGTAAGACTATGTTTTGCTTTGTAAGAAATTGCCAAACTGTCTTCCAAAGTGGCTGTATCATTTTACATTCCCACCAGCAATAAATAATGCCTGCTGCTCTGTATCTTTTTAAAAATTTTTATTTATTGACTTGAGTGAGAGAGACTTTGATTTGTTGCTCCACCCATTGATACACTTATTGGTTGACTCTTGTATGTGCCATGACCGGGGATGGAAGCCACAACCTTGGCATGTCAGGACAACGCTCTAACCAACTGAGCTACCTGGCCAGGGCTTCTCTGTGCCTCTACTGGCATTTAACATTGTCAGTTTGAGATAGCAGACATTCTAATAGGTGTGTAGCAGTATCTCATTATGTAATTCCCTAATGACAAATGAGGTTGAGCATCTTTTTTATTTGTTTGCTTTATAGCTGTATATCTTCTTTGGTGAAGTATGTGTTCAGATCTTTTGACCATTTTTAAATTGGGTTGTTTGTTTTCTTATCGTTGAGTTTTGTATATTTTGGATAGAAGTCCTTTGTCAGATATGTGCTTTACAAATATTTGCTCCCAGGCTGTGGCTTGTCTTTTCATTCTCTTAAGTCTTTTGCAGATCATGAGTTTTTTATTTTAATAAAGTCCAACTTACAGTTTTTTTTTT
>NW_005356674.1:1654267-1667265 GCF_000412655.1 Myotis brandtii
TCTATAATCACAATGCGAGGAGTTGACATCTTAACAATATTGATTCTTTAAATATTTTCAGTTTCTTTCATCAGCTATTGTTGATTTCTAGTTTAATTCTATTGCAGTCTGAGAACACACTCTGTATTATTTTTATTCTTTTAAATCTGGGAGGTATGTTTTATGGCCTACATTGTGGTCTGACTTGGTGAATGTTCCATGTGACTTGAGAAGAATCTGTACTCTGCTGTTGTTGAATGAAGTATCGCTTAAATGTGAATTCGATCAAATGTATTGATGTTGTTATTCAGTTCAACTATATCCTTGCTCATTATCTGCCTGCTGGATCTATTCATTACTAAAATAGTGGTATGAAGTCTTCAACTATAATAGCGGGTTTATCTATCTCTCCTTGCTGTTCTATCAGGTTTTATTCCATGTATTTCGATGCTCTGTTAAGTATTGTTATGTCTTTTTGGAGAACTGACCCCTTTAATATAATGTAATGCCTTCTCTTTATCCCTGATACATTTTCTGCTTTGCCTGCAGTCATTTAGCTATTCCAGCATTCTTTTGATTAGTGCTATCATGGCATAGCTTTCTCCACCTCTTTACTTTCAACCTATCTGCGTCTCTATATTTAAAGTGGATTTCTCACAGCACACAGTTATGAATAGTTTTTATCCACTGACAATCTCTGTCATTTAATTTATATAGACTATTTGCACCATGTTTGTAACTGCTTTCTATTTGTTTCACTTTACTTTTATACCTAATTTTGAATTTGTAATTTTGTATTCTCTGTCTTAAAGGGAACCCCTTAAAAACTGAAGTCACCCTTAATGTCTGGCATGAATTAAGCAATGGTAAAAGAAAAAGGAAAAAAGGTGCAGACCAGCGGGGCTAGAGAGATGCAGGGATTCGGGACGCAACTGTGTAATATAATACCTAGGTGCACGGTCTCTGCTGGGTGGGTCCAAATCCCACAGAAACTGACAAACACCTCAGCCAATGAGAGTGTTTCTTTCGTCCAATTCTGACGGCAGGGGGCCCACCTGCCCGTCTGCTGGGTCTGGAGTGGGCGTGGCTTACATGTCTGCATGTTTATTGCCTGGCTGACTTGGTGTTGGTCTGTGTTGCCATGACGACCGTGGCTGAGTCACTGAAGACTGGCTAGTAAACTCTTGCTGTACGTTGAAGACTGTGTACCTGTTGAAGATCATTCGCAGTGGTTCAATTCCCTAGGAATACACTTACCAGTAGGAATAACAGGATTCTAAAAGCTTTGGAATCTATGGACTTTTTTACCCGAATTCTTTAGCTGCTCGGATGCCATCGCCTGGCGCCCCTCTATGGGCTCCGCAGTAAATGCACTCACCCCAGCCCTGCAAGCCATGACCCCCACGGGCTGCAGGCTCCGCTTCCACTGTTGTATGAAGTGTCGCTTAAATGTGAATTTGATCAAATGTATTGATGTTGCTATTCAGTTCAACTATATCCTTGCTCATTATCTGCCTGCTGGATCTATTCATTACTAAAATAGTGGTGTGAAGTCTTCAACTATAATAGCGGGTTTATCTATCTTTCCTTGCTGTTCTATCAGGTTTTATTCTATTTATTTTGATGCTCTGTTAAGTATTGTTATGTCTTCTTGGAGAACTGACCCCTTTAATATAATGTAATGCCTCCTCTTTATCCCTGATACATTTTCTGCTTTGCCTGCAGTCATTTAGCTATTCCAGCATTCTTTTGATTAGTGCTATCATGGCATAGCTTTCTCCACCTCTTTACTTTCAACCTATCTGCATCTCTATATTTAAAGTGGATTTCTCACAGCACACAGTTAGGAATAGTTTTTATCCACTGACAATCTCTGTCATTTAATTTATATAGACTATTTGCACCATGTTTGTAACTGCTTTCTATTTGTTTCACTTTACTTTTATACCTAATTTTGAATTTGTAATTTTGTATTCTCTGTCTTAAAGGGAACCCCTTAAAAACTGAAGTCGTCACCCTTATCTGGCATGAATTAAGCAACGGTAAAAGAAAAAGGAAAAAAGGTGCAGACCAGCCCTGGCGGGGCAGGAGAGATGCAGGGGGGAGGGACACAACTGTGTAATATAATACCGAGGCGCACGGTCTCTGCTGGGTGGGTCCAAATCCCCCAGAAACTGACAAACACCTCAGCCAATGAGAGTGTTTCTTTCGTCCAATTCTGACGGCAGGGGGCCCACCTGCCCGACTGCTGGGTCCGGAGTGGGCGTGGCTTACATGTCTGCATGTTTATTGCCTGGCTGACTTGGTGTTGGTCTGTGTTGCCATGACGACCGTGGCTGAGTCACTGAAGACTGGCTAGTAAACTCTTGCTGTACGTTGAAGACTGTGTACCTGTTGAAGATCATTCGCAGTGGTTCAATTCCCTAGGAATACACTTACCAGTAGGAATAACGGATTCTGTGGACTTTTTCACCTGAATTCTTTAGCTGCTCGGATGCCATCGCCTGGCGCCCCTCTATGGGGTCCGCAGTAAATGCCCTCACCCCAGCCCTGCAAGCCATGACCCCCGCGGGCTGCAGGCTCCGCTTCCACTGTGGGGTGTTCATTTGCATCAGTGCGCTTATTTGCTGCCGTTTATGCTCACCTTAGACGGGTGCGGGGTGGGGGTGGGACGGTCTAAAGTAGGCTCGCTGATCTGCCTGCGCTGCGGGTGTGTGGGGAAGCCAGCGTAACAGGGCTTCTGTCTTTGCAGAGCCATGGGCAGCAAGAAGAAGGAAATCGCCCTGCAGGTAAGCCTCAAGGGGCGCTGACTTCCAGCACTTGGTTGGGGTTGGAGGATGAGGGTGCTGTGGCCGGGAAGTGCAGTATAGAAGTGATACTCTTTGCCAGCGGTATATGACAGGCAGTGTTCTCAGACCTGGGTATAGATCTCGGAATCGTAGTAATGGCAATTTTTTGTGCACTTAAATACAAACAAGTATAACATTGGGTTTAAGCTCTTTATGCTTGCTTACAGTGCTATACCGCCTTGAAACTCTATAACACTGTTATAGTTTTTAAAATGAAACTAAACAACCAAGAAATATTGATCAATATAATTTGATGTGACCTATTTATTGTTGAAGTAGAATTGCAACTTGCTGCGAGACTATGATATAGATTCTTTTGAGTTTGTAACTGTGTGCTCTCTGGAGACCCAGCTGCCCCACAACTGATCTATCCAATTAGTTGCTTACTCAACAAGTATGTTTTGATATTTTACGTGCTGTGCGTGCATTTGTCATAGAAAGTGCTTCACTTCATTTGCGCCTAAGATAAGTGAATCCATAAGCTGTGCCTGCTGTTTCTTCCTGGCCCTGGACAATAAGTTGAGGGGGATTCTAGGCTTGTGGTAAACATGCAGGCATGGGCTGTGGAGTCCGGGGGAGTGCTTTGTCATAGGAGACCATCTGGATGATCTGTAATATGGGTACAATTTAAAGCAAACTTTAAAATGTCCGAGTCAACTCCGCCCATCAGGATAAATGCCCAGGCCACAGGCACCCCCTGGAGAGTAGAAAGGCAGGGTCTTGTGGACTTTTTTACCCGAATTCTTTAGCTGCTCGGATGCCATCGCCTGGCGCCCCTCTATGGGCTCCGCAGTAAATGCACTCACCCCAGCCCTGCAAGCCATGACCCCCACGGGCTGCAGGCTCCGCTTCCACTGTGGGGTGTTCATTTGCATCAGTGCGCTTATTTGCTGCCGTTTATGCTCACCTTAGACGGGTGCGGGGTGGGGGTGGGACGGTCTAAAGTAGGCTCGCTGATCTGCCTGCGCTGCGGGTGTGTGGGGAAGCCAGCGTAACAGGGCTTCTGTCTTTGCAGAGCCATGGGCAGCAAGAAGAAGGAAATCGCCCTGCAGGTAAGCCTCAAGGGGCGCTGACTTCCGGTAAAAGAAAAAGGAAAAAAGGTGCAGACCAGCCCTGGCGGGGCAGGAGAGATGCAGGGATTCGGGACACAACTGTGTAATATAATACCGAGGCGCACGGTCTCTGCTGGGTGGGTCCAAATCCCCCAGAAACTGACAAACACCTCAGCCAATGAGAGTGTTTCTTTCGTCCAATTCTGACGGCAGGGGGCCCACCTGCCCGACTGCTGGGTCCGGAGTGGGCGTGGCTTACATGTCTGCATGTTTATTGCCTGGCTGACTTGGTGTTGGTCTGTGTTGCCATGACGACCGTGGCTGAGTCACTGAAGACTGGCTAGTAAACTCTTGCTGTACGTTGAAGACTGTGTACCTGTTGAAGATCATTCGCAGTGGTTCAATTCCCTAGGAATACACTTACCAGTAGGAATAACAGGATTCTAAAAGCTTTGGAATCTATGGACTTTTTTACCCGAATTCTTTAGCTGCTCGGATGCCATCGCCTGGCGCCCCTCTATGGGCTCCGCAGTAAATGCACTCACCCCAGCCCTGCAAGCCATGACCCCCACGGGCTGCAGGCTCCGCTTCCACTGTGGGGTGTTCATTTGCATCAGTGCGCTTATTTGCTGCCGTTTATGCTCACCTTAGACGGGTGCGGGGTGGGGGTGGGACGGTCTAAAGTAGGCTCGCTGATCTGCCTGCGCTGCGGGTGTGTGGGGAAGCCAGCGTAACAGGGCTTCTGTCTTTGCAGAGCCATGGGCAGCAAGAAGAAGGAAATCGCCCTGCAGGTAAGCCTCAAGGGGCGCTGACTTCCAGCACTTGGTTGGGGTTGGAGGATGAGGGTGCTGTGGCCGGGAAAAGCAGCATAGAAGCGATACTCTTTGCCAGCGGTATATGACAGGCAGTGTTCTCAGACCTGGGTATAGATCTCGGAATCGTAGTAATGGCAATTTTTTGTGCACTTAAATACAAACAAGTATAACATTGGGTTTAAGCTCTTTATGCTTGCTTACAGTGCTATACCGCCTTGAAACTCTATAACACTGTTATAGTTTTTAAAATGAAACTAAACAACCAAGAAATATTGATCAATATAATTTGATGTGACCTATTTATTGTTGAAGTAGAATTGCAACTTGCTGCGAGACTATGATATAGATACTTTTGAGTTTATAACTGTGTGCTCTCTGGAGACCCAGCTGTCCCACGACTGATCTATTCAATCAGTTGCTTACTCAACAAGTATGTTTTGATATTTTACGTGCTGTGTGCGTGCATTTGTCATAGAAAGTGCTTCACTTCATTTGCGCCTAAGATAAGTGAATCCATAAGCTGTGCCTGCTGTTTCTTCCTGGCCCTGGACAATAAGTTGAGGGGGATTCTAGGCTTGTGTCTGCTGTTTCTTCCTGGCCCTGGACAATAAGTTGAGGGGGATTCTAGGCTTGTGGTAAACATGCAGGCATGGGCTGTGGAGTCCGGGGGAGTGCTTTGTCATAGGAGACCATCTGGATGATCTGTAATATGGGTACAATTTAAAGCAAACTTTAAAATGTCCGAGTCAACTCCGCCCATCAGGATAAATGCCCAGGCCACAGGCACCCCCTGGAGAGTAGAAAGGCAGGGTCTTGAGACACATAACTTCACTTTCATTGTTCTCAGTGGCACCAGCACTTCACATGTGAATTTCAAAAGCCTAGTGATTTTTTTAAAAGGGAGAAAGCATTGTCAGTCTAAGGATAGTGCATGGGGGGTGGGGGAGGGAGGAGCTTTAGACTGGAAGCCTGAAAAGGCTTTGTTTTGTTTTGTTAATCCCCAGAGGATATTTTTTCCATTGATTTTTAGAAAAGAGTGGAAGGAAGGGGGAGAGGTAGAAAGAGAGAAACACCAATGTGAGAGAGACACATTGACTGGTGGCCTCCCGCAGGTGCCCCAACCAGGGCTGGGAATCAGGGCTGGGGATTGAGCCTACAACCAAGATACGTACCCTTGACGGGTATTCAAACCCAGGATCTTTCAGTTCGCAGGCCTTCGCTCTATCCATTGAGCCAAACCGGCGAGGGTCAGAAGCCTGAAAACTTGATATACCCAGAGGATATTTTTTCCATTGATTTTTAGAAAAGAGTGGAAGGAAGGGGGAGAGGTAGAAAGAGAGAAACACCAATGTGAGAGAGACACATTGACTGGTGGCCTCCCGCAGGTGCCCCAACCAGGGCTGGGAATCAGGGCTGGGGATTGAGCCTACAACCAAGATACATACCCTTTACGGGGGATCAAACCCCGGACCCTTCAGTCCGCAGGCCTTCACTCTATCCATTGAGTCAAACCGGCGAGGGTCAGAAGCCTGAAAACTTGATATAGTTCTTGAGTCTTAGACAACTCTGGGATTTTGGACAAACCACATAACTGCCTATCTGTAGAAGGAGGATATTAGGGGAGTTATTCCTTATGGCCTTCCAGCCTTTATGTTCTAGCAGTCTAGAGTCATGAATCTTGCCAGCTGCGCATGTTCTGTCTGTAAATAAATTCTAAGCCCCTGGCCCTAGCACTTATGCTGCAAAAATGATTTTCTCAGCCTCTCTGTGCCTCTATATCCTTTACGTAAATGGGAGGGAAAATCCATAACCTGAAGAGAGAATGGTTGTGACAAAACTTCTTTACACAGCCCTAGCCAGTTTGGCTCAGTGGATAGAGTGTCGGCCTATGGACTGAAGTGTCCCAGGTTTGATTCTGGCTGAGGGCACATGCCCGGATTGTAGGCTCAATCCTCAGTGTGGGCGTGCAGGAGGCAGCTGATCAATGATTCTCTCTCATTGTTGATGTTTCTATCTCTCTCTCCCTCTCCCTTCTTCTCAGAAATCAATAAAAATATATTTTAAAAAAACAAACAAAAAAAACCCCCCAAAAACTTCTTTAGACACTTCCAGGCCAGTCTGAATGCTCTCTGTGGTGGCGCTAAGATTTTTGTCTCATATGATTATCTTTTCATGTGTCTATACCTTTATGCCCTTTGGGGCTAATAACATTTTTTAGCAATTTTTTCATGTGTTTCCCCAGAGCTCTTGAGTTGACTGCAGTACTCAAAGCAAGTGCTCCCTGTGCCGAGGGAGGAGGGAGAGAAGGTGTGCACTGAGGCTTCTGTGGAAGCGTTGCCTGTCTACCAGGTCAACCCCTTGAAAGCAATGCTCTAGGGTCTGCCAACCCAGGAACCATGTATGCAACAGCTAAGACTATTTAGGGTTCCTCCTAAATAGAAATAGAAATAACAGGACATCCAGAGACAGTGGAGCCAAAAGGTGCCACACACTCCCCATCGGTTCCCTACTGGAGTCTGCATGTTCCCCACACTGTTCTGCTCCTGCCCTGCTCCGAGGAGGGAGATCCTTCAGCTGTCCAAAGGGCCCTGGCGGCACGGCAGGTGTGGCTCACACCGTCACAGGTGTGCTCCACGGACAGTTGCCACTGACAGCGGAGCCTCTGAAAGCCACTGTTGTGAGAGAGAGGGTGGGGGTGGGGTGGGGCTCCTCAGAACCCTTCTGTCACTTCCCTCAGAACTATGGCTGTGGGCCCAGCATGACATCAGTCCGACTTTCTTCTCTCATGTGAGGCATCAAGAAGACTTCTGTTTAAAAAAAAAATCAAAACAAAAAGTATGAAAACATGATTTTTTCCAGAAAGATCGAGTTTTAATAGAGTACTTGCAGATATTAGGTTTCGAGCCCTTTTAAAGGGACAAAGACCTTAGCATACCTGTATTAAGAATAAGTGGTAATTGTCATGGTCTTTTAACTTATATGGTTTCAAACTAGCTCCCTAGGGGGAAAAAAAAAAGCTTACTAATTACAAAGGGAAAGAGAATAATTTCACAGTGGAGGAGCCTGACAGACGTGCGAGCTTTCCCTCTCAACGATCGTGGGGAAATAAACTTTACAGGAGCTGCTGTAAAGCAGCCCTCAGAAGCACCTAGGGAAGTTCTCTGTAGAAAGGGCTCACTGAGTTTGCACTGGGTCAAGGACCACACGAGCAGAGGGTGCACGAACAGGCCCCCTGGCAATTCCTCAGTGTCCTTTAGGACAGCCTGGCGACTCAGCACTCCCGCCACGTGCCACCCATGCAGGCTCACAGAGGGCTTCTCCTACTCCACCTGAATCCATGGGGAAGGTCTCTGCCCTTTTAATCTCCATGTAACCCAAAGCAGGTGCGATCCAAGTGAACATCGCAGTAATGAGGGAATTGGAAATTGTATGTCACCTCATAGGATGCCATGAGAGGAACATTCTTCTGCTTCTCTGACACTCCAACCAATCCAACCATCTCCAACCAGTTCCAATCAGTTCTAACCAATTCCAACCAATCCAATCAATTCCAACCAATCCAACTAATTCCAACCAATCCATCTAATTCCAGCCAATCAAACTAATTCCAACCAATCCAACAATTTCAACCAATCCAACTAATTCCAAACAATCCAACAATTTCAACCAATCCAACTAATTCAACAATCCAATCATCTCCAACCAATTCCAACCAATCCAACCAGCTCCAACTAATTCTAACCAATTCCAACTAGCTCCACCAATCCAAAGATGCACAGCCTGACTAATCAGGAGGAAACACCAGACACACTCAAACTGAGGAACATTCTACAAAATAACCAGTATGCAGAATTTAAAAGTGTCAAGGTCATGAAAATCAGAGACTAAAGAACTATTCCAGACTGAAGGAGACTAAAGAGAACTGACAAACCTGGCACATGATTCTGACGATAGCTTTGCTATTATGACTTTATTGGGAGGATCAGTAAAATTTGAATAGAGTCCAGGAGTTACATAATAATAATATACGTTTTTTAAAAAATATATTTTATTGATTTTTTACAGATAGGAAGGGAGAGGGATAGAGAGTTAGAAACATCGATGAGAGAGAAACATCAATCAGCTGCCTCCTGCACGCCCCCAACTGGGGGCGTGCCCGCAACCAAGGGACATGCCCTTGACCGGAATCGAACCCGGGACCCTTTAGTCCGCAGGCCGACTCTCTATCCACTGAGCCAAACCGGTTAGGGCTTTCTTTTTTTTAAATTTTGATGGTTGTATTGTGGTTATGTAGGAATAATGAGCTATTAGGTTGGTAATTTACTTTCAAATAATTCAAGAAGAAAAACTTCTTTATATTGTACTTGCAAATTTCCTGTAAGTTTGAAATTGTTCCAAAATAAAAATGTATACTATTTATGAAGAGGGATAATATGTATTTCCCTTGTATTTAATTTTTGATATAATCCAGAATACTTTGTAGATAATAGAAAATGTGGAGAAATGGCCATAAACTCACTGTCAGTTTCTGATGTGGATGTTCAAATATATTTAAGAAAAGATGGGCAAAACATATACACCAACTCCAACCAATCCAACCAGCCCCAACTAATTTTAACCAATTGCTGAGAAAATTAAGGAAGATTTAGTAAATGATGAGAAACAGCACATTCATGGCCTGGAAGACTCAAAGTTGTTAATATTTCAATTATTTCCTAAATTGATCCACAGAATCAATGCAATATTAATTAAAATCTCGGCAGGAGTTTTTGCAGAAATTGCCAGGCTGGCTCTAAAATGCTTGTAGAAATGCAAAGGACCTAGAATAGCCAACACAATCTTGAAAAAGACAAAATATGGAGGCCTCACACCGCCTGATTCCAAGACTTGTTGTAAAGCTACAGGAATGGGGGGGGGGCGGAAATCTGTAGCAAATATATCAGTGTCTCCCCATTTGTGCCCTCAGTAATACAGTATTTGTTCTTCTTTGATGTTAGGTCAACATCAGCACCCAGGAGCTTTGGGAGGAAATGCTCAGTTCCAAAGGACTAACTGGTAATTTAAGATAATTGTTGAGATCCATCCTTTTAAAAATGACACATGACAGATTTACCAAGAAGAGAAAAGCTGCAATGATCACCATTTTCCTGTAACCTTGAGTTTCACGAATGAAGAACCAGGTGATTTCTTTGTACATATAGATCTAGCTTGAACATCTATCTGCTGGTGAGTTCTGGTCAGGAAATTCGGCAGTACTATCCGGTAGCAGGCCTCCTGGGCAGGTGCAGGCAGAAGAGAGGTTCCCTCACACCCACCGCTGGCACACAGCACAGACGGGGACCGAAGAAGACCACGGTATCCAAGTTTCCACCTGGGTCTCTATCAGAGTCACTTTCCAGGAGAACAGTGTTGACTTTCTAAAGTGAACAAAACTCTCCTTTACCCAATGCAAGTCACTTGTAATTCATCAGGGGAAAAGGTCAAAGCTCTGTTTATTAACAAAGAAGCTAAGAATTGATTGTATGCTGACAGGTCACCTATAGTGGCTTCCTCCTTTTAGAATAGATGGTTTCAGTCCATTCAAATATTTATTGAGGGCCACTCTGGGCTAGGTCTGCACGTAGCCTGAAAATTCCTTACGGTAAAGGGATCATGGTAAGTTAATGATTTCCCACCCTACACTACTTCACTGTGTTTAGAATTCAGAACAAAGAGTTGCTAAGAATGAGGGATAGCTGTGTTTCCATGCTCGCTCATACTCTGACGGGATAATAAATCCTGTAACCATTAATGTCCCTGCAAACGACATCCATCTGAGGGAGGTAGCATGTGCGGGTGTAAACTTTGCCTGACTTGCTGGACGCTGGGGCTCGCTGAGCCTCCCTGCTTCTTTCCCGGTGCCGCCAGTTGTTGATGTCTATCAGGGCTGGTGTGGCCCCTGCAAGCCCGTGGTGAGCCTCTTCCAGAAGATGAGGATCGAGGTTGGCCTGGACCTTCTGCACTTTGCATTGGTAAGATCCTCTCTCAGCGGGACTGTCGCTCAACATTGTAAGAAAAAGGCAACATTTCAACACAGGAACAGGAAGTGTGAGCTCCCTTTTCAGAGAATTGAAAAGGCATCCACTGTGGCTTTGTATTAGTCATGCTGCCTCGCAGTTTCTCTGGGGATGAAATCCTCCCTCAGCCCCTCACTGACCGTCACTCTGGCCGCAGGGACAGAATGCCTGCCACTCCAACAGGTGTGCTCCCTCGTAGCTCACAGACACTGTGAGCTCTGGAGTTTCCCCTTCAGAGCTCAGGGTTCAGGATCTCTATCCTCTGCTCTGCAAAGGGGGACTTTGAGTAAACATTTACTGGATTAATGTATGGAAATGGGAATAAATTCCAGAGACGTGTGCAAGAGACACTCCGTGGGTTTGCGGTTCAAAGACTGAACACAGAAGATGGGCTTCACGCTAATCTCGCCACAAGTTTGGCTTCAAGGGCTTTGGCTCCTCCCGCTCTGGGAGTCAGTGTGGACGCTTCTGCAGGGCGTGGGGAGGAACGTCCGTGGGCAGGTTTCCCAGACATGAGGGCATTTGGAGGCCCTTCCGCCCCTGAGGCTGCCAGTCGGGCAGCAGCAGGACTTAGTGAGCTTCCTGGTGCTGGAGGAGTAGCTGGTGGGGAGCAGGGGAAACCATTTTTCCTCCTCGTTTTATTCCTCAAAAAAGTACACTGCCAACAGTTTTTGCCAACGTGTTGACAGGACAGTTGTGATTCTGTTGAAAAAACAATAGAAACATGAAAGCAAGTCAGGGCTTCACCTGGGGAGGGCAGTCACGGTGTGTGTGATATGTGGTATGTGTTAGGTGGTGTGTGTGTGTTAGGTGGTGTGTGTGTGATAGGTGGTGTGTGAGTGCGTGATATGTGGTGTGAGTGCGTGATAGGTGGTGTGTGTGTGATAGGTGATGTGTGAGTGTGTGATATGTGGTGTGTGTGTGTGATAATGTGGTGTGTGAGTGTGTGATATGTGGTGTGTGTGATATGTGGTATGTGTGTGATATGTGATGTGTGTGTGTGAGTGTGTGTGTGATAGGTGGTGTGTGAGTGTGTGATATGTGGTGTGTGTGTGTGTGATATGTGGTGTGTGAGTGTGTGATAGGTGGTGTGAGTGCGTGATAGGTGATGTGTGAGTGTGTGATATGTGGTGAGTGTGTGATAGGTGGTGTGTGAATGTGTGATAGGTGGTATGTGTGTGATAGGTGGTTATGTGTGTGATAGGTGGTGTGTGTGTATGATAGGTGGTGCTTGTGTGTGATATGTGGTGTGTGAGTGTGTGATATGTGGTGTGTGAGTGTGTGATATGTGGTGTGAGTGCGTGATAGGTGGTGTGTGATATGTGATGTGTGAGTGTGTGATATGTGGTGTGTGTGTGTGATATGTGGTGTGAGTGTGTGATAAGTGGTGTGTGTGTGGTGTGTGGAGTGCAGTGTGCATGTGGGTTGTCCTGTGCAGTCCCTGCCATCATGCCCCTGTACCCGCTGTGCCCAGGGACCTGCTGACAGCTTGTTTTCTTTAGGCGGAGGCTGACTGTCTTGACGTCCTTGAAAAATACCGCGGGAGGTGTGAGCCCACCTTCCTGTTCTATGCGGTAAGTACGTTTTCAGAACCAGGACTATCTGATGGTTGCAGATCATTGGAGTTCAGGTGGGCGAGTCTCACAGGCATTAATTCTCACTGGGAGTCACCAAGGGGTCACACTGATCCAAACCTGTGATGTGGTTGCTCCTTGACTGCCTTTATCATTTTGGCAGAGGACGATGTCCTGGAGTCCTGGTGATGCAGGCCCCAACTGGCCGGCGGCCGGGGCCCTGCTCACTGGCCGGCGGGGACGTCACCTGAGTGGGGGCAGCTTCGGCCGGGCCGTGCAGGGCAAGAACAGGAGTCACTGATATGCTGCTTCTGGCTGGTGGTCACTCCTGACTGAGGTTTCACTCTCAGAGCAGCGTTTCAGTTTCCTGTGCTCTGCTCCGTGGAGGGGAGCTTACAGCACACCCAGTACCCCTTCATGGGTGGACGAGCTCTGCATGCACCTTTATGTATCATAAAATGGGAAGGTCGTTTACGGAAAGTCAGAAATGAGAGGACAGACAAGCGGTGCAGTGATTTGAAGGTAACTGGGATGTCTTTGGTATGACATCCATGCTCATACCCCGAGGGCCCACTGTCACTCCTGGCTCTCTAGGTTTAGGTCTCCTGACAGGCACTGAAGGCAACTGAATGACATCTTCTTCCTGACCCAGTCCAGCCCCCTCCTTATACTG
>NW_005356674.1:1667409-1730762 GCF_000412655.1 Myotis brandtii
TTGGAAACGTTTGGGCCCCTCAGCACTGCAAGTATTACAGATCAGGAGCTTGTGATAAAACATTTGCGCCTGGAGTTTTAGTCGGGAGACTGAAGTCATATGGTGGAACATGGGTGGGGCGGGAGGGAGACGTGGGAAGGAGCTAAGAGGAGCGTGCCCCAGCCACACGCTGCTGAACCAGTGAAAGCAGGAAACCCATGCACCCCAAACACCACCTGACCTTCCAGATGGAGTTGGGAATCGAGTCTTGCCCGGAATTCCAAGCATTCTGTACACCCCCCATTAAAGCAATGACTTCGTTCTATTGTAATTGTTTGTTTGATGATCACCTTTCTGCCCCCACTCGGCTCCCCACTCACTGAGGGCACGACTGTGTCTTTTCATGTTTAGTGTTCATAGCTTTTGCCTGGGTCTCGGTGCTTGACAGGTAAGTGCTTAATAGATACATGTTGAGGGCATGAGCCAGGTATAGGCAACTCACATCCTGTCCCTCCCTTAGCCGACTCCCCATTGCCCTGAAGGAAGTTCTGAAAGGAGGGGCCTGGGGTACAAGGCAGAGAAGTGGATGGAGGCTGTGGGCCTGGGGCCGATGGGCTTTGACCTTGACCTTGGGCACACTCCTAAACAAAGCGCTTGGGCACTCCCACTGGTTCTCGAACAGATTAGCATCTGGGTGTCCTGTGGCTTGAGCAGCACATCTGTCCTGTTGCAGGGAGGGAAACTGGTGGCTGTGGTTAGAGGAGCAAACGCCCCACTGCTGCAGAAAACCATCCTGGACCAGCTGGAGGCCGAGAGGAAGGTGCTGGCTGAAGGCAGAGAACGGAAGGTGGTAAGGCGGCCACTCCTGCAAGCAGCAAGCTCAGGGTGTGCTCCAGGCCTGCCATTCCCTCCCCTCCCCCTCATTTTCCTGGGCCTGTCAGCTGGAAGCTTCATTAAATGCCCACCCGAGTCCCCGCTGAGAGTGCAGGGAGAGCACAAGGCCCCGCTGACATGTGCATTTTGAAATCTTCCTTCTGGAGCCTTCTTTTAAAAAGCTGTCCCTTCACCCAGAACACTTCAACTTTCTTTATCCACTTCCCTTCCTCCCCTCCTTCTACTCGTCACAGGGTTTCTGGATCCCTGACAATGAAGTCAGAAATGAAAATAAAGGGATGGAATTGAGGAGTGGGCAGGCGGAGCCCAGCCCCAGGGCGAGATCTCTCCTGGTGACCTGCCCCCCTCACCTCCATTCCTGGAAGTCTTACTTGTGATCCCAGAGGCTCTCGTCTTGACTTTAGGAATTAAGCTCTGTCAGGACCATGAGAAACAGCCTGTGGTTCTGGGATATTATTTCCACGATGACACGGGCTGAGTTTTTCATAAATAACTGGCTGCCTCCGAAGAACGACACACCTGCAGCAGAGAGAGGGACATTTCCTGGAGCTCTGAGCACCTGCCAAAGGAGCCTTCGTGTTCAGCGTTCATTGTTCCAGTTCTCACATTCGATTCCAAAGGGCAAAGTCCTGTTTTTTAGAATGGACAGGCATCGAATCATACTTTCCCCCCAGAAAACTGGCAACTTCCCCCCAAGAAAGGCGGTCCCAAATGCTGGTGCTCTCTCTGTACTGCTTCCCTGCACTGTGCGGGCAATCGCTTCATATTTACTCGCCTTTCAGTTCTTCCGTTGCCAGCTCTGTATGTGTACTTGGTGCTTGTGGAAACAGCCCGACTGTGAGCCTTAAGCTCAGCACGGATTTCCTTGTCTCCAAACACTCAGCACCCCCTCCCCGCATCGTCGCACAGCTGTTAGCAACACTTTTCTTGTTTCCAAGATAGATAATCTTGGCCCTTTTGTTGCTGTATTTTTAACCTTTATTTTGGGGGTTTCTGCGGGTTTTTGAAGGTCTTGTGGTCATTTTAATTAATTAATGACCTCTGTTCCTGACCAATTTGTATCAGATCAAAGACGAGGCTCTCTCTGAGGAGGAGGAATGCTTTTCCCATGAAAAGGACGGTGGCGAAGACGCGGACGTGGGTGAGTGCCCAGCCAACCAGCAAGGCCAAAAGGCCAAGCAGACTCCGACTTGATGTGTTTTTAAAAAACATACGAGTAGTCAGTTTATCGAGCCACCTGAGCCACTTGTAAAACGTTTTGCCTCCGGTCACCTGTCCTCCAGCATCATTTCATGTCTCCTTTCTGTCCTTTAATGGCATTTTGGGCACTTTTCACAGCTTTCTGATCATGTTCAAATAGAGCAAGTGTGACTTTCATGGCGACTTCTGGGCGTCAGGAAAAGCTCCGTGGAATAAAGTGGAGGATATCGACACTAATATTGTACAGTAACGATGCTGATGTTTCCTTAGTCCTTATTTCAACTAAAGAGCTCAAGTTTCTTTCTTTTTTTTCTCACCTTTTTTTCTGAAGTATCAGAAAGTCAGCTGAACACCTTCTCTCCCCACAGCCCTGCACCCTCTGCCCTTGCTCCCCCACATACAACTCAGGATTCTACACTGCCCTGCCCGGCAGGTCTTCCCGAGCCTCCTGACAGTGTGGGGAGAAGCCCACGTCAGCCAGGCTGTGGCTGGGGAGGAGGAAGGCCACTGAGACACCAGAGGCAGCCAGGCCTAAGTTCGGGGACAGCGCTGGAAAGAGAAGGAAGATTCGATGATTGCACGAAGCAGAAAGGCTGTGTATTGGTGTGTGGGCAATGAGGATGTTTGAGTTGGATTCTAGCAAGGAGAGGCCCAGTTTAGGAGAGCAAGATGGTTCCAGTGTGAAAAGAAAAATCATCCATTTGACTTCCATTTGTTGCCTCCTTTTTGGATTATCTCCTGTGAGTCCCCTCCCCCTTGTTTTCCTTAAAATCCAATCTCTCCGCCTAGAAAACAATGCAAAACCCTGTCCTTGCCCTGGCCTTCCTCTCCCCCACTCTGAGCTTCCGGAACTTTGTCCACACTCCGGGGGCCACCCCACCTGCGGCTGCCGCCCGCTCCCCCTGACCTGCTCCTGCCCAGGGCACCACTGACCTTCTTCATGCCAAATCCAAGGGACCGTTCCCAGTCACGTCCTACGGCATCTTCCTACAGACGCGGACGTTCGCAATGTCTTCCTTCTCCAAACCCTCTTCTCTCTTGGCTTCTCTTGGTCACGGCCTTTCTCGGTTTCCCCCGACGTGTCCGGCCTCTCCTCAGCCTTCCCTTCGCTGGCGTCTTTTCTTTTACTCCCTTTTCAAGCTGGAGTTCTCCAGGCCCCTGCTCTGGCCAGTTCTCTTCTCACAGTGTACCTCTGAGCTAACCTCACTCACTGGTCAACGTATAAGGACGTTTATGTAAGATCCCTTAAGGTCTAAGTGCTCACAGTGCTCATAGGATGTTGTAAGTGGAATTCACAGGGAAATGAGTAGAGTTGTTGCTTCAAATAATTCACGCCTTGCAGTACACTTCTTTTGAGATTTCTGGATATTGTCAAGTCTCATTGCAACACAACTGATGTAAAAGTTGAGAATAGAAGAGGCTAGGAGGACACAGAGTCTGTGGAGAGCAGAGGTTGGTCCCCAAGGCCCCGTTCATACAAACAGCAGTACAACAGGACAGATTCATGACTGGACATGGGGCTCCCTGCAGCGCCGGCGGCCTGAGCAGTGGACTGTGGTTATGTGGCATCTCCCTCAGCGTCACGGCTGGTTGGACCCATGGACACTGACCAAAGGGCAGCCAGTCAGTAGACGCGTCGGTGAGCTATGACTGGTGCCTTAGCTGCAAACAACATGCTGGCCAATTTGGGCTTCTCTGCGGGGAAACTGAACTGAGGCCGAGAAGACTGGAGAGCTGCAGCTTGGTCATGTGCGCTGGCGCTGAAGGGTCATGTGGACTCAGGGCCCAGGGCAGCCCTCCTTGGCCATGTGCCAGGGAAGTAAAAAAGAAGCATTGGCAAAGGAGCCCGCAGAGTGAGAGGAGAACACAGCAGTCAGCAGTCAGAGCCAGGAATCATGAGAGGGTGACAGGAAGGAACAGGAGTAGCCAGGCCTGCGTTGCTTCTGCCACGGCTCCCCCCTACTCCCCCTGCAGGCCTCCTCTCTCAGCTGTTTCTGGGTTTCTGTTCCTGGGTAGTCTTTGATCTCCTCCCACTCCTCCCTTGCTTCTTCCCCCTCCATCCCCTCTCCCTCCCTCCCTCCCAGGTCTGTGTCCCTAGCATGTCTCTGTCCCCTGCAGCCAGGTTGAGGTTGAGATTGAGGTCTGGAGCCAGACCTGTGCTCCCACTAGAGTCCAGGTCTGCAGGGGCACAGCCAGAGGCCAGGCGAGGGACCCCTGGGCGCTGTGTGCAGAGGCTGTGTGGTCCCTGCAGGTGGCCTCCTGAGAGCCTCCAAGATGGATGAGCCGAGCGCCTGACAGCACCACCCTTGGCTTATTACAGCTTCATCAGAGAAGACCTGTACCTTGGCGATCATTAAACCAGATGCAGTCGGCCACGGGAAGACTGATGAGATTATCATGAAGGTAGAGGGACAACACGCACCCCACAGGCTGTCCTCGGGTCTCCTCTGGTGGAAACGGGTGGGCATCGTGGAGCAGTGTCCTTCCTAGTAGGGAGAGAACGCTTTTAAGGAGCTTTAACCAAAATTCCATTTAAGTAAATTAAAATTAAAAAATCTAAGCAGGAAAGATATGATAAAGGTGAGGATTTCCACTGTTTTTAATGTTGCCTTTTCTATTATCTTCTACTTTTCAACTCATTTAGATGGGAATTTGGGCTTCATTTACCCTTTCAGAATGTGTGTGTATATTCTGCAGATCCAGGAAGCTGGGTTTGACATTATAATGAGTGAAGAGAGGACCATGACAGAGGCAGAAATGCAACTCTTCTACCAACACAGAGCTGGAGAGGTCAGCTCGTCCGCTCCCATTGTCCAACCCACTCCCATCTCTTCTCTTTTGAGTATGATCACAGGTTACTAGTTTGGGAGAAAATAGAGTATGATGAAGAACAAGAATATAGCAGGAGGCGGCTGTGAATTGGTTCAGTCATGATGCTGCATCGGTGAAGGTGCTTTGGCTGCAGGAAGCGATTTGGACTCTACCTGAAGTAACGAAATAAGGGATTGATTGAAATGATACTCCCTAACTCTGGGAACGGAAGGGAGAGTTGAACGAGACGGTGTTGGGGAGAAGAACCAAGACAGTTGTAGGGAATGTCAGGAGCGGAACCTCAGGGACAGTCACTTCGGGGGCTGGGGTGCTGCCGTTGGACTCGGGTTCAGCCACCTCCCTTTGCATCTGCTTGGCTCATGGACTTGGCAGGAGCTGGCGGCCTAACTTGGTCACAGCCCTCCCTCTAGTTGAGGTGTGTGTGCATGGGAGGTATGGGGGTGTGGATAGACATTATGGTTGTCAGCCAGAATAGGGCCAAATGATGGGGGAAGGGCTGTTCAGGAAGGAAAACCAGAGAGCTGTTACTTGAAGGAAGAGGAAGGATTCTAAAGTACTGCCAACTCCCTCCCCCCGCCAAAACAACAACAACAACAAAGAAACAAAAAAGTCTCAACTACACCCCACCCCTGGTTACCCAGCATCCACAGGATTTCCATATATGTGATTTTAAAAAATGCCCCTACCTAATCCTATATAATAAAACCCAAATATGCAAATCGACAGAACAGCAGAATGACCAGTTGCCATGACACACACTGACCACCAGGGGGAAGACACTCAACACAGGAGCTGCCCCCTGGTGGTCAGTGCTCTCCCACAGGGGGAGCACTGCTTAGCCAGAAGTGTCTTCCACCTCTGCAGCAGCGCTAAGAATGTCCGACAGATGGCTTAGGCCCGCTTCCCTCGAGTGGGTCTAAGCCGTGAGTTGGACATCCCCTGAGGGCTCCTGGACTGTAAGAGGGTGCAGGCCAGGCTGAAGGACCCCCCCCCCAAGTGCATGAATTTTATGCACCGGTCCTCTAGTTTCTTATAATCTCATGTTCAACCCCAAATGAGTCAACCCAAAGTCTCCTCTTTCTGCCTTTTAGCTTATACCTGGTTCCTCTGGGTGTGGGGGGGCATCACCACCATCCCTCCCAGGGGCCCTTCAGGGGCCTGCTGGCTGGTGGCAAGGCTGCTCACTGACCCCGCCCATCCTGTGGGTGGGACGGGCCCCGCTGACCCTCGGCCCGTTTCCCCTCCCTGTTCCAGGAGGCATTTGAGAAGCTGGTACATCACATGTGCAGTGGGCCGAGCCACCTCCTGATCCTCACCAGGACTGAGGACACCGAGGACGTTGCCACCGCCTGGCGAGCCCTCATGGGACCCTGTGACCCGCACGTGGCCAGGAGGGAGCAGCCTGACAGGTGATGTCACTAGCTGGGGTCCCTACATCCATCTCAGAACCTGCATCCGGGGAAGCAGAGAGCCCTGCCTGATGCTCAGCCCCGAATCGTGGGTAACACAGAGGGCTCTCTGATGGCCATGACCCCCTTTGTTATATATTGGGGGAGACCCTGACGTCCTCACCCTCTGATCCAGTCCCCTGCCCTTCGCCGAATGCCTCCTTGCTGCCTCTGTTGCCCAATTCTGAAGGCTGCTGCTGGACCCAGGCCTCACTGTTCTCTCTGTAGCCAGAAGGTCCCAAAGGGTGGTCTCAGGACCACCTGCCATACTCACCCAGGAAACAGGTCTCAGCACCCCCCCGCCCCCTGCCAGGCCAGCCAAGTCAGAGCCTGGGTAGAGTCTAGGAATATGCACTGCACTCAAGCCCCTCAACGCCTACTCCCCTCCCTGGGTGCCCTGAGCGTGAGCATGCTGTCCTGCATATTGTCCTTGGTCTGCTCCTTGCCCCTGTGTGTTTTTAGCACACCACCAATGCCAAATCCACCACATCTTTCTTTCCTTTGAAGCTGTGAGAGGCCCAGCCAACAGGAAAGAAATGAGCAAGAGGCTAAGTAACCGAGGTTGCACCTTGTAGCTGTAGGGGCCAGGGACATTCATATATGAGGCAGCCTGGGCTAGCGAAAGACAGCCCAGTGCTCAGATCTTAGGTTACCATATACTCAGGCATGTCCCTTCTCAGGGTCTCAGTTCTCTCATCTGTAAAATGGGGATCTGAGCAACTATCAAGGGGGCTAGAGAGTATCATGGTTAAGAGACAGATTTCAGAATCTTTCTTCTTCCTCTTACTGTGTGACCTTGGGCCATGCTTTAATCTCTGCCTCGATTCCCTCATCTGAAAAATGGGTGCTATAATGAGACCTGCCTCAGATGTTGATGTGAGGATTAAATGAGCATATATATAGGGTGTCTCTCAAAAATGTAACACACACTTTGAATAATTTTAAAGGCAGTGTTTATTAAAATGCATTTCACTTTCAAAACGGAGCTGCCAGCTGTTAAAGTATGTACACATTTTTTGGGGACAGCCTGTATGTATGAAGCGCTTAGGACAGTGCTTGACACACAGGAAGTCCTAGCAATATTAGCATTAGCTGATGGGGCTACTGGGGGTTGACTCTGCAGACCTATCTGAAGCCCTTGGCAGGCGCCAGCCCCTGGTTATGATATCAGTAAAACGGCCGCCCCTGGGCTTCCACTGTTCCCTCCCAGGGCTGTGGCACAAGTGAAACGAGAGCACGTTTGAGAAGCACCAGGCAGCATGCCCAGAATGCTGCCCTGGCGGGCGGGACAGATGTCAGCTCCTGTCACCCTGGCTGCTGTTCTTGGCATTTCCAACCGAGAGAAAGCCATTTCGCAGAAGTGCAGGGTGCCCATTGGTAGCTGGCAACCACGTTGCCGGAGAGCAAAACATTTCTCTTTCAAATGAAACAACTGTGTCTTGTCCATGTTGCCAATGCTCCCAGTCTCCGCGCCCAGTACGGCACGGAAGTGCCCTTTAACGCGGTCCACGGGAGCCGGGACGCGGAGGACGCCCGCCGAGAGCTGGCTCTGCTCTTCCCCAGCTTTACGTTTGCGGACCACGTCCTGGAAACCGCTCTGGGTAAGTCATCCAGGCAGGTTTGGTCTCTATTCATCTTTAGTGAATATATTGGGGGGGGGGGGGCATGATAACCATGTGGTAACCAAGGCTCCAATCTGATAAGGCTGCTCAGACAGGAGCCAGTATACAGCTGCAGTTGCAGTCCCCATCTGCTTGGATTTTCAGAGTAACAGCGGCTGTTAAAGCTTATTACATTTTTTTGTGGCATTCTTACTTTGGAGCCATATTTTCATTGCCAAGTTTCTTTGCATTTTCCTGTGGAAACCACTGGGAAAATAGAACTTTCTGGAAGCCTACATCCAAGCCAGTGAGTGGCCAGATGTCGTCCCCTCACTTCCCCTGTTCTCTGCAGGCCCCATGCTAGGCCCTTGGTGAGGTCGCTGAGTGAGGGTTGCACAGAAGGGCCCTCTGTCACCCTCGTATCCCTCAGCCCCCACACTTTGGGAAAAGCATACGGGGTCATCACCTCCAAATATGGGTGAGACACCTAAGACGTCCAGAGCGCACGAGACTTACCCCATTCCACGCGTGGAGAGCCAGGCCTGGCCCTGCTCCTGCTGCCGAGGTCTGCGGTTCTAGTTTGAGCCTGAAGGGACCAGAGGGTGAATATCCTGGGAAAAGCAAAGGATGTGAGGTTGGGGCGGGGGGTGGATTCTTGGGAGGAGGCCCCATGCAGATCTGAAATGGTGATAACCGTGTGTGCCCAAATGTTTAATATATTTACCTAAATGTTTGCTATGTTCCTCATCTTCTCAAGATCTGAATGCAGCCAAGTAAGAATAGGTGTTCTGAGGGCAAAGTAAGGTAGGACAGGCCCCGTTGAATCCTTGCCCCTCCAGCTGAGGGCAAGCTGAGTGTGCCATGGATTCTAGGGAGGTGAGAAATCCTGGCAAGTACCGAGTTCACACACCCGAGTGCGAGTTGCGATTCCTCAAAGCCATGGCCCTGCGGGAGGTGCTCTGGTGGCACTGCCAGGGCCAGCTTTCCTCCGGCACCTGCCCTCAGAGCCCCCGGTGCATTTCCTTAATGTCCCCAGGTCATGGGACAGGGTCATCCTTTCTGGAGGGGCAACTGGAAACAAGCAGGTCTCCCTGAGGTCCAAGACTGAAGTCTAAGGAGAGCGAATTGGCTGGGAATACTCATCGGGGCCATTGGGGGGAGTGTTGGGAGATCATGAGGCTGACTTTTGGGCCTCAGGTGATCATGGGTACAGGGGAGAATTCCAGAAGGGCTGAGGCCAGATCACAGCCCGGGAAAAAGTGCACAGCCTCACAGGGCGCTGATGTTCCGCCCGTTTGCTTGACGTGTCCTGCTTTTCTAGTTGTCAGGAGCAGAGTGTGCTTCCCACTTACCCAGCACTTTTTCTGCGAAGGGGCAAGGGTCAAGGTCACTGAAGACAGGTAGCCCAAGGTTTGAATCCTGGCTCCACTATTTACCAGCTGAATAGCCTCTGGAAAATGACTTACCTTTTTGGTCTTCAGTTTCCTCATCTGTGAAATGGAGATAATGACAGACCAATTTTAGCCCCATAATAATACCTCTGCAAGAAGGGTCTTCCTCATAGGGCTGTTGTGAAGGCGAAAGGAGACCATGGGTGCCAGGTTCTTAGCCTGGTGCCTGACACATAGTAAGCGCTCAACCAATGTTACTCATTCTCTTACTTCTTTAATTCCTGGTCCCCAACACACATATCAGGACCTCTCTTTGCCGTCCCTTCCCCCCTGACCCCTAACTTTATTGTCTGTGATGTAGCTAGGTCCCCTTTTCCTGTGTTTCTTTGTGGACGGTGTGTGGGACAGAGGACTGGGACGGAGCTGTTTCAGGAATCCTACAGAGCATCTGTCGTCCCACAGACCGCGAGGAAGGAGTGGTGGGCCCCACCGAGGTGCTTCCCTTCCCTGAGGACGTGCACTGAGATGGATGTGCAGCCTCCGCAGCACGTGACCCAGGGCGTGGCCAGCAAGTGAAATGCCAGTGCGCTCCCATCTGCTGCGCATAAGGAAAGCTCTAGAATCGGATCTTAACTCTTTTGAGCACCAATTTCTTTTAGTTTAGCTCTCTTTCATGAATAATAAAATAGTTTCCTGCCTTATTAAACAGTATATAGCACATATACTTTTTTTTTGTGTGGCTATTTCTGGAATTTTACAAAATAAGTGGACATTAGTTGTACTCTGCTATGTTGTCTCGGGGGAAAAGGAGTTAGTTACACAGGACAGTGTCTCCCCAGTAAACACTGGAATAAATCTGCTTTACGGCTTAGACAATTTCAGAGCTTAACTGGGTAACTAGGAACCTGAAAGCCGTGCAACAGGATTGGATACGACACTGCCAGGCCGATGGGCTTGGAGGCAGACA
Source organism: Myotis brandtii (assembly GCF_000412655.1). Taxonomy (NCBI): domain Eukaryota; kingdom Metazoa; phylum Chordata; class Mammalia; order Chiroptera; family Vespertilionidae; genus Myotis; species Myotis brandtii. The sequence goes on from NW_005356674.1 coordinate 1,677,722, forward strand.
GGGGAAGCCCGGCCTTAAGCCCTCATGCTGCCTGTCCACGCCACACGGGCAGTCCGGGGATGTCGCAGGCCTGCCACCGGGTCCTCAGTAAATCGGGGTGCTCCTGAAGCAATGCTGGGGGTTACACTGGAGCCAGGTTCATCTATTTTCCTGATGCTCCCTTCCCCCGCGTTTTGGGGTTAGATTCTGGCTAAAGCCTAATTTTAAAACCCGAGAGCTCCTCGTGGGCCCGGTGGCCTCCAGCTTTCACGGAATTGCCTGACTTTGCCCTCCCTCCATGGTTGTGCCCGTGAGGGAAACCGGTTTTCAGTAAGAAGTAACTGTTATTACCCCATGAATATTAACATGCACAGCCACTCCCTCTTACCGGTTTGCTCTTTGGTTTGCTTGTAAGTTCATTAAGCCCAGGCATCACCTTTCCTCTCAGAGTGAGCAAAAGGCCGTGTTCTTCTGCATCATGAGGCCAATGTCAGCGATTCCCTTCTCACTTGCTCATTTTCTCCAGAGAACTTCGCTCCTCTGACTTGAAGTTCTTTAAACGGGCAGTTTGCCCTCAGAAGACTGCTCTTGATGGGGCATTGCCTTCTGCAGCCTCGGGCATAGGGCGCATGTGCTGGCACTGGAGGCAGAAGGCTGAGCCGAGCTGCATGAAAGTGGAGACCTGAGCCACCTCACGATGGAAGCACGCTGTCCACTGTGCTCACCAGCATCTGCACAGGCCCCTGTGGGGAACAACGGAGCCCTCCCTGACAGGGCACGTCCGGAGCCCTCCCTGACAGGGCACGTCGGGAAAGTTGAACCCACTGTTGCAGACCGCCGGCCCCCTGGCCCATCGTGGGGATGTGCTCTTCCCTTTGGGAGTGGGCTCAAGAGGGGGATTCAATTGCTCTGTGCCCCGTGAGAGCTGGCAAATACCTTAGAGAATCGCCAGAGCCCTAGGCCTGGTTTTCCACACCACGGGCGCTGTGTGGCTCTGAATGAGCGGCTTAGGAGTACACCCAGCTGACAGCTGTCTGATCTCCCCAGAAGCTGGGAAGCCAAGGATCTTGCATCACCGGAGAGGTGAGAGACGAGAAATGAAGCAGGGAGAAGAGTAGGCGAGGACTGAGCCTGGGTGGAGGAGGATGTGTTGGCGTCTGTGACCATCTTAAGCCTTCCCAGGAAGTGGCTGGGAGTGGCAGGGTAGGGGAGAAACGGGGGTCCTAGGTGACAGGGCCGGAGTGGGAGAAGTGTTGACACGCCCTTCCTTCCTTTACACAGTAGGGCCTTTTTCTCAGAATCCACAAGGTTCATGGCAGAGGGATGGAGGTGGTAGGAGATGGAGGGGAGAAGGGTCCAGAGCTTGGCTAAAATGTCAGCCCATTCTGCAGGCAGAATTCCTTGGCAGAGCCCGGGCCTGGCTCCCTCCGACAGAAGAAAACCTGGGGCTGCAGGACGGCTGCTATCTGGGGTGTGAGTACCTGACAGGGTGGAGGCAGCCCAGCCCCATGGAGACAGAGGGAGGCTCCTCTCAGCAAGAGGGCTGAGTGCCTGGCAGACGAGGTCAGGAGCCCGGGCTGCTGACAGAGGGGCAAAGGCAGGTGGCTCAAGTGGGCCCCATCTGGCCCTTGGGATTGGGGTGCCCCTCAGCTTCCTCTGAAGTTAGGTCATGGATCAAAACTCCCCTCATGCTGGGAACCGACATGTGCCTCTTTGCCCAACAATCAGAGTCAGTAGAAAGGGGCAGGGCTGGGGCAGCACCAGGTGGCAAGGAGTTGGGATCACTCCCTGTCAACTCTCCATCAGGATCTGGGGTCAGTCTCCCATTCGACTCCTCTCTCAGGCCTCAATTCCAAGTTTCCTCTACGACAGGGGAATTCCCTCCCCTGCCAATCACCTCCCCATCTCCCCCTCACGCTCTGGGGCAGGTGTCTTTGGCTTTCTTCCTGTTTCTAGTGAGACCAAGAGATAGGAGGTGCTTCTCTACATTCTAGAGGTGGGACAAGAACAGCAGGGGAGTGACGTTCCTGTGGGTCCTTGCAGAGGGACAGCGGCGGCTCATGCACTGTGCAGCTGGTCATTTGCCAAGCTTTGGGCCCGAGTCCAGGTGGCATACTAAGGGGAAGAGGAGAGGACGGAGGGGGACACAACATTGGGGGCATCCTGGTGGCTGGGAGTGGCCACCTGTAAAGGGTCTGTTGGCCTTCAGGAGGCCAGAAGGAGAGGGGCCCCCAGACTGATGCAGAGGCCCCTGGAAGCTGTAGTGACCCTCTGGCACCAGCCACCCCCTCTGAAATGTGAAGTCACTTCCTGGTTTCACATTCACCAAGAATCACAGGTTGCAGAAGCCAGTACACACTATCTTCTAATGTTTCCTAGTGTTCCAGACGTTTGGAAAACAGACTCCTTTATAGAAGTTGCCATGATCTTTCTTGGCTTTTATTAGCATGTGTTAAAAATCATATCATTCAAACACTACCAGGAGAACACGTATTGTTCCACATAAAGTGCTCAAGGGAAAAAAATGCAACTCATTAAACTGGACATTCTTTTCTAGTTCATAAGTTTTGGGTTACAATCAGGGCACAAAAGGAGAAACAGAATGCAGTATTAGAGAGAGCGAGAAGCTTAGTTAAGAACTTGGGTGAAGACACAAGATCACATCCCATTCCTCCCACCTCTTGCTGACAGAACACTGCACCTGTGTAGAGCAGCAAACAGCTTTGTTTTAATAAATACATTTCCTTCATTGAAATCAGAAAAGTTAATTATAGTAAAGCACTTTTTCTTTGATCATCTGTTTATAGCCACAGGCAAGATTTATCCACAGAGGTTAAGTGTGAACGTGTTATTTCATTGGGCCGTTAGCTTCCTAATGCTATCTGGGTTCAAGATTGTCTCAGCAATTCGCTATTGGTTTCTGTGTATTTACCTGGTACTTTTAAATACCAATTCCATACTGTTTTGTGTTTCAAGTGCCAAGCAAGGATGTCCTCACATTAGCACACTGACAGCTGCACAAAACCCAAGTGCCTGTTGGGACAGATTTTTAAATCAATGATGTTTGAGAAAGTAACAACTTGGAAATCTCTGTGTTTGAATAGCGTGTGGTCAGGTTGAGAACAGGAAAAATTGCGTTAAATACATTTAAAAACATTCATCTGCAATCAAACATATTTGAATCTTCCAAGGAAGGTACAGGTTGGTGGTGGGTGCCCGCGATGTGTGCGACCTCATCAGGAGTGGCTGGTGGGCTCGGGACCCTGTGTGGCATGTGCCCACGGCAAGCTTCTGGCCGCAGACTCCCTTCCTGGCCACAGTGCCTTTGACCGTCTTTGAACAAAGGGAAAGGAAGGCTGGTTCTACCTTCAGTCAAGAGCAATCTCGGTTGAGTTCACTTTGAAGCTGACCCGGCAGGTGGAGCAGGCGCCACGCTGAGGGCTGCAGAAGGACCAAGCACACTCGCTTGTAGAAAGGATTCCTCTTTGGTCCTCCCAGGGAGAGTCCCTTTCCTTCTCTCAAACTTCAGTGTTTTTGGCTTCTTGCAGGAAAAGATCTTAGCTGCATCTCTCACTAACATTCCTATTTCATTTTACAAAAGGACACTCAATAGCAGTGTCGCTAAGAGAAAAACAGCTTTCCACACTATCCTGCTCTTTGCTTCTTTCCACAGATGGTCTGAAGAGCATTCTCGAGTTTCACAGCGATGTGTGCTGCTTCAGGCAGCACAAGGTGACCAGACTTTGTTTCCAGGAAGTGAGGAGCTACTTTAGTTTTGAGCACAAGGTTCTGTGACTGGTTCAAATCCTGCCAGATACTGCTGCACCAACGGCAGGGTTGAGGGCGGCTGGGAGGCGCTCTGTGCCCAGTTCCTGCCAAGGGCAGCCCAGAGTTATGGCTGGGCTTCCACTATCAGTAGTTATGTTTCCCTTTGATGTTTCAAAAAACCTATGGTGACTCTGTCCCCTCACTCTCCTTCACCCTGTCCATCCGACCTGGAAGTCTGAGAGCTTATTGAATTAGGCTGATATTGACGGCAGTAAGATGCTAGCTTACTATTTTGCACAGCACCATATATCGTGCCTGTTATTCAGGCCAACTATAGCCAACCTTTTCTTTTTCTTTTTTTTTTCTTTGTTCTTTTATAAAGAAAATCTATGTAAGTTGAGGTTCAGAAATGCATATATTTTTTACTTACAAATATTCATCTGATCAAAATTCAACATAACCTTTATGGAACACTTAACAATTGTTTTGTTTTTAAAATAACATTTCATTCAAACTGTATATAATTCAGTAAAGTTATTTTATACAGCAAGCAATGCTTAAACCCTGGAAAATCTGTAGAAAAGAGATTTTCACACAAAATAAGAAAAGAAAATTTTGAGGTATCCCCCCCACACACACATCCATTCATCCTGACCCACGAGCACACACACACGTACACATACATCTGTGTATGCACAGACACTCTCATTCTCACTCACAAAGTGGCTGCAGCATAGGCAAAAAATTGTAGGTCCAAAGGAAAATGATTGATTGTTCTAATAAAGAGTCCAGGTAGCTCAGAAAACCCCCCCAAAACAAAACACGACAGTCCTCTGAGGAAATTACTACCTCAAAAATATGTTCTCAAGATGAATTTGAGATCTAAGCCTACCAAATTGCTTTTGCAAAACAGCTCCCTGCAGTCCAAGGTGACGTGTGCAAATAGAAGGAATCAAATGAGGCTAGTTCCTGTACTTCCTTTACCAAGGATGTGGGATGCTCACGGGTGCCCCGAATGCTCCCGTCACGCCAGATACTGCTGCAGCGCCGTCTTGGCCCTGAAATCACAAAGTTCCTGTCAGTCTTCATCTCAGAAGTATTAAAAAGGGGGAAAACCCTGCGGCTCAAAGATGGTAATGGGGAGTCTAAAATGTTAGACTCCCCAAAGGGAACCGGGTGAGCCCAGCTGGGCACCTGCCCTCAGGGGCAGAATTCTGCAGTCAGAAGACACTTCCACACCAGGCTGGCTCCTTTCCTCTTCTGTGGTTCCCTTAGACAGGGCTGCTCTAGTCCTTACACCTACTGCAGCCCAGTGACGGTCTATAGTTTTCCTTGTCACTGGCATGGAGTTGTCTCGGATCTGGAATTATGTTCTATTGCCATGCAGGTTTTACCCAGTGCTACAGGACACTGGGGAGGAAGCTTAGGGTTTGGGAAACTAAAATTGACCCAGGAAGGTGTTTAAGTGCTGATTAAAGGTGCACAGAAGGGGCCAGAAGGTCATGGGATGAGGCTGTCATGGTTCCAATGCCTCAGAAAGGGTTACAAGCTCATGTAAATCTCCTAATGACAATGACAATGTGGGATGTGCGTTTGTTGTGACTGGGAAAGAAGGTAACTAGTTGGAGAGGAAAGATGCAATGTGGGCAGCGATTTGACCTTCCTGATCCTTGTAAAGGTGTCTTCCTCTGAGCTAGGACTGAGGAGGCCTCCTTTACTGCTCCTGTTATGAGCTTTTGGGAATTAGGAAGTCAGGTTTTAGCAGTGGTCTTCCCTTCTATGTTAATGGAGGAAAGGCTAACATTTTCAGTTACTATTGGCTGATGAAAGTATACCAAGTAGACTGGGCATGCAATAAGCTGGCCTCAAGTGCAGTTTCTATATAGCAAAGTAATAGATATAATCTACACTTTAAAAAGTGGTATACTAAGGGATATTCTTGCAATTATCTAAGACTATAAAAATGATAGTTCAAATAGACCAACCCATCAGAACAGAAAGCTCTATTCAAGCTGTCTCTAAGTTATGAGTTGAGTTCAACAAGGAAATTCTCCTACAGAAACAAGTTTATGGCTGATACTACATCCTGCCCCAGAATCACCGTATTTATATGCACAGCCCCACTCTGCCAAGTCCCTCGTTTATCTAATAGGCATCGCAAAGTTGGCTCGCCCAAACAAGAACTTCTGATCTCCCTCTCCCTACCCACTTTGCTCATATTCTTCACCATCTTGGTCAAGGACAACCCACTATGCAGTTGCTCAGGCTAAAACTCTAGGCCAGCAGTTCTCAACCTGTGGGTCGCGACCCCTTTGGCGGTCGAACAACCCTTTCACAGGGGTCGCCTAAGACCATCCTGCATATCAGATATTTACATTACGATTCATAACAGTAGCAACATTACAGTTATGAAGTAGCAACAAAAATAATTTTAAGGTTGGGTCACAACATGAGGAACTGTATTTAAAGGGCCAGAAGGTTGAGAACCACTGCTCTAGGCAGTTTCTTTTCCTCTCTTTCCTTAACATCCTATATCGAATTCCTGAGCAAATCCTGTTGGCTCTACCTTTAGATTAAGTCCTGAATCTGACCACTTCTCAATACGTCTACCACTACCACCCTCATCATCTCTTATGCACAGGACAATAGCCTTTAGTCTCCCTGTTTCAATTTTTGCTTTATTACGGACGATTCTCTACACAGCCACCAGAGTGAACTTCTAAAACTTCAAATCAGATAATGTCTCTTTTGCTCAAAACTCTCCAATGACTTCCTATTAAACTCTGAATGAAATCCAAAGTCCTTACTATTGGCTACAAGGCTCTTCACGTGCTCACCACCTCCTTCCTGAGCTCCGTTCTATCACTTTCCCCCTGGTTTCATTTCCTCCAACCCCAGTGGTCTTCCTGCTATTCCTTGAACATGTCAAGCTCATTACTGCCTCAGGGCCTTGCACTTTCTGCCCCCTCTGCCTGGAACACTCTTCCTTTGAACATCTGCCTGGCAGACTCATTTCATCCAGGTCTTTGATCAAATGTCACATTTTCAGAGGCCTTTATTGACTAATCTGTGTGAAAATTTTCTTACTCTCCAGTCCCTCACATGCTTTTTGTTCATAGTAAATCTCATTTCCTGCTATCATATCCCATATTTATTTGCTTACTGTCCGTCTTCTGTACTAGAACGTAAGTGCCATGAAGGCAAGGACTTCATTAATTTTATTCACTGTTATATCACTAATGCCTAAAACAGTGCCTGGCGGAGGTTAGTATTAAAAAACAAACATTGCTGAGTGGATGGGGATTCAGAGCAGAGGAGAATGAATTGGTGAATCAAGATGAACATGAAGATGTGATACTGGACAGGGCAGGCAGGGTGGGCATGGGATTGGAGGGGGAACGTAGAGGATGAGAAAGGCAGGACCAGGCTTAGGTTGTGCTTAAGAATCTGGAGATGAGAGCTGATGCTCGTTGCTGTAGTCATTGTTATGCAAGGAAGTGAGCTGAAAAGTGAAGGCTGCAGTATAAGGGAGTGCACACACTAGGAAGAACACTTTTAACTATTTTGAGGTTAGAGGGATCTCTGATTATGATTCTTGCTTCTCCCAGGAAAGGGTGAGCTCTTTGACAACAGGGACTCCTCAGTGGTCACTGCTGCATCCCCAGCAGCCAGGCTAGACAGGCAAAAGGCAGTGCTCAGGGAGGTTTTGAGCTAATGTTTTATTAGTGAATGCCTTCTTTTCTGAAAGCCACATGCATTTCTATTCTAATGATTAAAGGAATGTAAGGAATGGCCTCTGGATCCTTTCCAGGTACCCACTAAGACAGCCCAGACTCATGTTAATTCAGAGTAAGATGAGGATCTTTATTAATTTGCTAATTACTAGTTTATCTCTTACTCAAATGTCACACAGTTGGCTCACAGAAAATTAAAAAGGGAATCCAAGAATCTAAAAGATTTTAAGTTTGGCCATGTTAATTGCTAAGCAATTCAAATTCTTCATAAGAGGATCCAATGTACCCCAAAGCAGGCCCTTTCGATACTCACTTGTCACATAGGTTTGAATCTGGTGACTGACTCAGTTTGTGTAGAATATCTACAATGCCCATGTCTCGTAATTTATCCTGGCGTTCTTGTGAACCTAAGAGATTAAAGCTAACAGGTTACTGGGCACATGACCCAGACAGTTGCTCACCTTAGTGTACAATCAACCAGCTGGAGCCTTACTTTACCAGCGTTCTTCACTGTCCCCCCTCCTTCCCCTTGGCCTCCTCTCTCCCTGTATATCGGATCCCCTCTGGCTTGGATTCTCCAACAGATTTCTAACTGGGTTCCCTGCCTCTCGACCCTCCTTCCTGCAGTCCATCCTGAGGTCTGCTCCTCAGTTAACTTCTCATGGACCGGTCAGCTTCTTCAGCCTGGCACCGGGTACTCTGTCACCACCAAGCCAGGCTCTTCCTACCCACAGCAGGTCTTGGTCTCCTCTTTCTGTTCTCTTCCACCTTCCACTGACCTCCCAGCACTTCCTGCTGCCTCTCGTTAGCGTGTGGCAGTTCCAACTTCACATGGCTCTGGTCTAGCTTCCAACTAGACTAGGACCTCCTGAGGGCAGCCTTGTTTCCCTGGCACCAGACTTGGACTCTGGGGTCTGTACGTTGAATCCAGTTTCTCCTCCTCCTGCTCTGTTCTGGATACAGCTGCTGAGCAGAGGAATCAACTTCCTCCCGACTGAAGAGCTTCCGTGACTCACTCCTGCACTGACCCCGTCTAGACCGAGTAAACCAGAATCTCTAGGGATGGAGCCCAGAAATCTGCATCTTCAAAAGTTCCCAGGTGATTTTTATGCAGCCAACCCAGCACTGAGACCCAGTGCGCTCCTGCATCGGGGGGGTTGGAATCATCTGGGGAGTTTTAAAAACTCTTTTGCCTGGAGCCCATGCCTACGGATTCTGATGTAATTAGTCTGGTGCAAATTCCCCAGAGGTTCTAGTAAACAGCCAAGGTGGAGGACCTCCTGACAGACTGCCTGCTTCACCGTCACACGTACTGTTCATTTCTCACCAATGCACCCTCTTCTCCATTAAGCTTATGTGCCCGTAGTCCTGACATGCATGCCTCTGCAACAGTGAAAGGCCTGTCCTCCCACTCACTCCCACCTCTCGTCTTCTTCAAGCGCACCTCACTGCCCTCCTCCTCAGCTCTCTCAGAGCAGGGACTATCACTTACTTCTACAGTGTTGACTTTAAGGTGGGGGCTCAGTGTTAACTGTCCAGCTGACTCAGGCTAGTCCCACAGCTTCTCAGGGCGATGCTGTTGGGCGCTTGGGGCCCAGTGAGCAGTGCCTCAACCCAAGATCTCAGGGGCGCCTGCTGCCTTCCCTGAGTGGGACTTCCTTCCCATCATTTCAGAACAAATCTCACCAATCTCTTACCTTCCTCTTCATTCCATATGAGGTTTGATATACAAAACATAGCGGCAAGCTGCAGCTTGACATGTGAATGACCCTATTTGATGCAGAAAAGGAAAATAAAAATGGAGGTAATCTCATTTTAGACCATCTTTTTGTGACATACTATAAGCAATCCCAATAGCCTAAACATTTTAAGCAGGGGCTTCAAACTCAAATGTCTTGAGGGGCCACAAAGTTAGCACTAATGGGTGAACGGACTGGACTAAAGACAATAGGAAATGGTGGAGAATCTGGCAAACAGGGAAAGCCTTGCCCAAACACTCACATTCACATTTTAGACATCCTCTGGCTGACACAGAGCACCGCCAGGGCCACAGGTGGCGTCTGTAACTTATCCTTTAATCCACACTGACATGAAAATTCTGCGCTTTAGGGTTAAGCTATGCCTTATTTCTATTAGAAAACCTTCAGGTCACTAGCAGCCAATAAACTGGATGGATGTGCATTTGGTATTTCTCTCTTTAGCTGCTGATAATCTGATTCAAATTACTCTCATTTCTGTAGGAACATCTCCAAAACCTTGACTCTACTTGGTTTATCTTGAATGTCTCCTATTGTTAAGGAGCCACCTATTGGTCTGAAACACAATTCTATTTATTTTTCTTTATGTACTGAAAGCACAACTATTTGGATCATTTATCATTAATGCTTTCTCCTAAATGAAAAAGGGCCCAATGGTTAAACAGTCTTTACAAGTGGTTTTCCTACTGGTGTAAAAAAAAAAAAAACCCCACAAAAAAAGTCCCCAGTACATTTAAATAATTTATTCATATCTGAAAAACGCCAGTGATATATGCTAGGACAGACTTATCTGACCATGCAGGACTCTCTCTCTACTAAGCACAGACAAAGAAATGGATGTGGCTTCCTGAATTACATTCTATGATTGGTGATTCTTTTCTCCTTCTACAAGCCAACACTTTTTTTTAGGAGGTGTCCAGCTTGGGCTCCATTGAGACAAACAAAACAAAACTTATCATCTGCTCTTAGCCTCAGGCCATATTTGTTGAATAAATGAACTTGTATACAGTACAACAATAAGCATTTACTATGTGTAAGTTCATCATTCATCCAAATAAATATGTTTTCAGAAACAAATTGCTGTGATAGAGAAAACTGGAAGGTGGAGGGGTAGGAACCTAATTTAGGTGGAGTGTACAGAAAAGATCTCTTTGAAGGAGGCGACATTTAAGCAGAGACTCGAAGACAATGTCAGTTGTACAAAGAGGAAGGGGCTGGGGGTTTTGAGAGGAAGGGGAAGTTCCTGAAAAGGTCTGAGGTACGAAGGAGCTGCATAGCTGGTGTGAACTGAGGAAGACAAGTCAGGTCATGTGGGACTTCACAGGCCATCACAGGAGAGGATGGATTTTATTCAAGGTGTAACACGGAACCACTGAAGGATTTTGGCTTCTTTTCTCTTAATAAAACAAAAAGTGAGGTCATCACTAGGAGTGATGAGGGGCAGAAGGGATGAGGTTTAAAGAATGGAAGTCAAGAACCTATTCTTGTGGAGAATGAGGGTGTTGCCCCAGCCGGTTTGGCTCAGTGGATAAAGTCTTTTTTTTTTTTAAAGGAACTTTTTTAAAAAAAATATATTTTATTGATTTTTTACAGAGAGGAAGGGAGAGGGATAGAGAGTTAGAAACATCAATGAGAGAGAAACATCGATCAGCTGCTTCCTGCACACTCCCTACTGGAGATGTGCCCGCAACCAAGGTACATGCCCTTGACCAGAATCGAACCTGGGACCCTTGAGTCCGCAGGCCGACGCTCTATCCACTGAGCCAAACCGGTCAGGGCTCAGTGGATAAAGTCTTGGCCCACGGACTGAAGAGTCCTGGGTTTGATTCTGGTCAAGGGTATGTAGCTCGGTTGCAGGCTTGAGGAAACCAATCACTGTTTCTCTCTCTCTCTGTTTGTCCCCTCCAACTCTCTCTAAAAATCAATAGGGAAAAATAATTTAAAAAAAGAGAGAGAGAATAAGGGTGCCAGCTTGCTGGAGAACCACAGGAGGGCACTAGGCAGTGCTGAGTGCCTATCTGGGTTCTGGAATGAATTTAACAAGAAACCAGCCAGGCTAGTTCTGTGCCATTCTCTATAGCAGTCAGCTCTGACATGGCAAAGAGAACACAGGGTCACCCATGTTTAGGGTGCTGCAAGAAGACATCAACAGTGAAATGAGCAAGAATGCTTGATAGCCACATTTTGGCAACAGGCAGTTTCTGGTGGTAAGATCCAGGGCATCGTCATAAGAGTTGGTGGCTGAAATGTTTGGAAGCAGGTGGCAGATTGTGTTTGAAAGTAAACGGATCAAAGAACAGGTGTCAGAGGGCTAGAGCGGTCCTCCACATAGAAATGAAGCCTTGAGGGAGGACAGGGATTGGGGACGCTGACAGCCAAACGCCCCGGTCTTCACTGAATAAGAGGGAGGCAATCAGATGACTGGGGGGACAGGGGTGGTGACTGGGGTGGTGGGTGGTAACACTGCCAATGGCACAGCCTCCAGGACTTGCTGTTGTTTCTTCTTCCTCACGAAGAAGAGAGCTTCCTGCATCTGTTAGAAGTCCCTGCCTTCTAATGTGTGGCTAGTGTAGAGCAGTGAAAGGAAACAAAGGCCTACCATGTAATACTTGATTTTCTGCAGGATGTCATCATTGGTCATTATGAGTTCTTTTGCCGTTGTGCCATCTGCGATGTTGGCTAGGATGCACAGTGTCTGGAAAGAACAAAGGGCCACTGATCAGGAGAACTCTGAAGTCCCTGACTCAGCTCTGTCAAGAATGTGAGACATTTCCCAGGAAATTGGGATTTTCACACATTCCACTTTGAATGTCTTAATTTCTCACTCCCTGGCCTCACTTCCAACAAGCCCAAGGAACCCAAACATTTCAGTGGTTTCTTTCCTGGCTTAAGTCATTGCTGGGCCAAGGCAGGCATGTCTTATAGTTCATGCTATCACATAAATGAAAGGGAAAACATAACTTAGTATTATTTTCTTGAAAACTCCATTTCCGAGAGAAGCTCTTGTTACTTCCCTACAAGGTTTCCTCAAAGGGGTCATCTCTTTGGTGGAAGCTTCAGAAATGTTGCAAGTCCCCTCCCTCTCTCTCTAAATGCTACTTGTTCACAAACACATGACCTTCTGGGTGAAGGCCTGAGCCCTGTCCACTAGTCACGTGCAATTAGAACCCAAACTTTTTTGAAACCTACTAGAGCAGTGGTTCTCAACCCTCCTAATGCCGCGACCCTTTAATACAGTTCCTCATGTTGTGGTGACCCCCAATTTCATTGTTACAAATTGAACATAATTAAAGCATAGTGATTAATCACAAAAACAATATGTAATTATATATGTGTTTTCTGATGGTCTTAGGCGACCCCTGTGAAAGGGTCGTTCGACCCCCAAAGGGGTCGTGACCCACAGGTATTACTTTAGGATGAAGGAGGAACACAAAGGGAAACAAAATGTGGATTAAAATTGGAGAAAATTATCTCCACCTCTCTTCACTTTGAGTGATTCCTGACTGACTGTGCTCCTGGACTCAGTGTTACTCCCTCCAAGAAGCCTTCCCTGCCTTAGTTGGCATAGAGCGTCAGCCCTCAGAATGACGGGTCCCGGGTTTGATTCCAGTCAAGGGTAAGTACCTTGGTGCACAGGACAACGCTCAACCCACTGAACCACACCAGCCAGGGCCAGGGGGAAGAATTCAAATCTTTCTTGGAATAATCAGAAGATATTCCTCAAAGGAAGGGAACACATACCTGCTCTTTGACTTCAATGTTATGCTCCCCTTCCAGAATAAGAGTGACGGCCTGCATAATCTGCTTTCCATGAGTGCTCATGATTTTATCTATATGCTGCAAAACAATGGGAAATCCACAATTATCACTTGGGGAACAAAGAAAAAATCCCACAGGAGAGAACAGAGGCTTCTAAATATACAACTATACTTCAAAGAGAACAGCATAGCATAGAGAACTAGGTGCCAAAGAATTGTGTTTGAAACTGCATTTTGCCTTCAACATTTTTTTTTTATTACTTTAGGATGAAGAGAGCATAGACTTGGCTTGATAGAATATGAAATTATAATCACATGGGATCATCAAATGCAAATATATTAAAGAAAAAGTAGGCACATAAAAATGGGTGAGGGAGATGTGGAAGCCAGAGATGTGGAAAACATGGTATAGATATACTTGCTATCTTTGAGCATAAATGTATAAAGAAGACTAAAAAAACAAGTGAAATATAAATAATAACACATAATAAATAATATGTAAGGTATATGTTTATATAAATAAGAATATTATGCTTATAGATACAGAGACAGTTTGGGGGTAGGATGGGAGAAATGGGTAAACTGGTTTTTTTCTTTAAATAAATTGAATAAAAACAACAACAAGTGAGGCACAGAGAAGAAACCACTCATGGTTTTTCATCTACATGAAAGGCCTCTGACAATGTTGCTCAGGGACCATTAAAGAACAATGAGAGGGACCTCAGAGCAAGGCTCAGCCTCTCCTGCTCTGACATACATCCACTGTTCTCCACACTGACATCTTCAGCAATCAGTCTAGTAACTGTGGGCTGGGTGAGTGTGAGGTGTATGTCTAAGGAATGGCCCTGAGGGGATTCTCTAAAGTGAAATAATCAGAAGCCCCAGAGATAATTACTTAGGCTGGTAAGAACACCCACATGGCCAGCAAACCAGGTAAGAATAAAGTAACCAATTAAGACAAGTTCATATGCAGCAAGGCGGAAGGAGAGGGAGACAGGACAGGCAGTGAATGAATGCAGGGTCAGGTGGCCATATATGGTGAAGCAGCTTCCAGAACACCTATGAAGGGGACAGGTCTAGACATCAACTCCTTGCTTCTCTGAGAAGAAGCAGTTTTTCGATCACACTTGTGGGTAGATGTTGCTGGGAGAAGAGGGGAGGGCAATGTGTTACGATGCATATGCAGAGGTAGCTCATCTGGAAGCCTGGGTGGTTGTACTTACAGGCCGAGTCTGGGTGGTTGTACTTACAGGCCGAGTGGAGAGGAGGTTTCTAAGAAGTCCCAATGTTTTCATCAGCACATTCAAATCTGAATCTGATAATAACCGGAATAGCTGTTCGGTACTCAAGCTTCGTAAAATATCTGCTTTTATTTTTTGTTCAGCCTGAAATGCCATGTTCTGAAAGGATTAAAGAAATGTCAAGAATTATGTCTACATTTGCTTTATTAAATTATATTTTTAATAGTAACTCTGGCCCTAGCTGGTTTGGCTCAGCGGATAGAGCGTCGGACTGCAGACTGAAGGGTCCCAGGTTCGATTCCGGTCAGGGGCACATGCCCAGGTTGTGGGCTTGATCCCCAGTTGGGGGCGTGCAGGAGGCAGCTGACTGGTGATTCTCTCTCATCATTGATGTTTCTAGCTCTCTCTCCCTCTCCCTTCCTCTCTGAAATCAATAAAAATATATTTAAAAAAATAGTACCTCTGATTATTTTCAAAGTACTAATAGAATCTGCAAAAAATCCTTAATTATGTCACATTATTTTTCTGATTCCTATTAATTACCTATAATTCTGTCAAGAGAAAGATAACTGTCACTTCTATATATATATTCCTTTATTAGGAATATGATTACTTTCTGCACAGGCAGTTGAGTATCTTTAAGATTTCTCAAATAAATACAAAATCCATTATTACTTTTAAGAATATCCTTATGGTTATCAAGTTGTCTTCTGTGTACTCTAATAACAAAATGACTTATTAACAACTATACTGTGCCATGCATTTTGAAAATGACTTAAAAGTATTTGCTTATTATGCATAACCAATGGACACAGATAATAGTGTGGTGAAGGCCCGGGGTGGGGCAGGAGCTGGAAACAGGGGGATAAAGAGGGAGGGACATCTGTGACACTGTCAACAATAAAATAAATAAAAAATACCAAAAAATTAAATAAATAAAAATGTAAAAAAACCCCAAAGACACAAAAGTGCTTTGTAAAGTAGGTAGCTCTGCCCCAATGGGTTTTGCTCAATGGTTAGAGTGTTGGCCCTCAGACTGAAGGGTTTCCCAGGTTTGATCCCTGGCTCCCAGTCGTGGGGGCATGCAGGAGGCAACCAATTGATATGTCTCTCCCACATCGATGTTTCTCTCTCTGTCTCTCCCCCTCCTTTCCACTCTCTCTAAAAAATCAATGGAAAAAATATCCTAGGGTGAGGATTAACAAAAACATAAAAAAATAAAGTAGGTAGCTCTATACAGATATCAATATGTTCATGATGAGGAAAATTTGTTTTCCAAAATTAATTTAAGTCAAGTTTCAACATCTGTCCACTTTTCTTATTAGTAGAACAGAGGCACACAGTGGCCAAGCAACTTGCTTATGTTTAAATTTGAAAGCTGAATATGGAGTCTGCTAGGTCCTAGGTCATTAGAAAACTGAGATTAACCAAAGAATTTATATGCATATATCAGCAGCCCATGGACACAGACAACAGTGTGGTGAAGGTCTGGGGAAGGATGGGAAGTGGAGGGAGGGGGCAAAGAGGGGAAATAAGGGACATTTGTAATGCTGTCAACAATTAAAAATAACGAAAAGTAAATAAATAAAAGGAAACTAGGCTAAAATAGTTAAGGTTTTTTTAAACAGAAAACTCCACGTTTCAAATAGTACCTTCTTTAGTTTTAACTTTGAAAATAGCTCTATTCTCTTTGCAAATGATGACATACATAAAAGAGTGAAACGTACCATAAGAGCCCAAATTCCATTCACTCGTAAAGCGGGGTTTTCACTTTGTGTTAATCCACAAAGTAGCTCTACAGCTCCTGATTCTAAAATTGGCTGCCATCGGAAAGGGGGAAAAAACACACAGCTTTAAGTCAGGTTTGTGAACTAAATGTGTCCATACCCTGGCACTCTGCTTATGATTTTGTTTGCACTCTTACCCAAGTCCAAGCAACTTTCACAGAGCAGGGAGTGAGGTGGCCATAAAAATCACCTTGAGAAGGGCAAGGACAATTATTCTCTCTCAAATCTAAAAACACAAACAATCCCTGTCATTTCCTGTTTTTCTGGTAGTCCTGAGAGACTCAGGAGATATCCTAGCAATCTGTACATTTCACACATACTCATGACCCCATCACCTAGTTCCACAGGCTCTTTCTCACCATCCTGAGAGTTCATCACTCCAGCTTTGTGCAGGCACAGATCTCACTATCTCATGTGTTTTTCCAAGCTGTGACTATGAAGCAATAGGCTGATTCAGAATGGAACCTAAGATGAACTAACTATCCTCCTTCCAAACTGTCAATCTTATTCCAAACAGAATTCATCTTTTAGAACTACTTTCAGGACTATTTCTCAATGATACAAGCAAAATAAGTCTTGTACTTACAGTCATACCATGTTTTATACCTAAAATAGCACACTTTTAGCCTGACCACTTAATTTATGATACTTAGCTGAAAATGGGTTTTGTTAATTTTATAAAAATTCAAATCCTAAAGGACTGATTTACTATCACCAATGAATGCTTAAAAGGCCATCTTTCAAGTGGATTCTAGAAACGGCTTAAGCAATTGAGATTTATATGCCAAGAAACAGAGCAGTGCCTTTCATGATGACATTTTTGAAGGACACACATTCCTCTACTTGTACAAATTGTGGTATGTTTTTTAAAACTTTTTATTTTCAACTAAGTTCAAACTTATAAAGTAGCAAGATTAATACATGGAGCGTACATATATTCTTTTCCCAGATTAACCAACTTTTAACATTTTGCCATATTATTTTGCTTAATCATGATCTCTTTCATTCTATATACCCATATTCGCATTTTAAAATCTTTTCTGAACCACATGAAAGGAGAATGCATACATTATGTCCCTTTACTCTTACTACTTCAATGTTTATTCTAAGAACAAGAATGTCCTCTTAGAGAACCACAGAGCAGTTACCGAATTCAGAGAAGTTAACATCAAAACAATATTTTTATTGAATCTATAGTCCATATTCCAATTCTGTCACCTGGTCAAATAATGCTCTTATTATACTTCCTTACCTTCCAGTTCAAGATCCAGTTTATTATTTATTGAAATATAATTGACATACATTATATTAGTCTTAGGTATAAAATATTATTCAATATAAGTATGTATTGCAAAATGATCATCACAATAAGTCTAGTTAAAACTCACCATCACACAGACCAAGATCCCCGCCACCAGGGCAGAGAACTGATGGAAGCCCTGGCACCTTATCTCGCCTTTGTCATCCTTCAGAATAACTGCCAGTCTCTCCCTTTTGTTCCAAGATTATTGCTGGTGAATAACTATCTCTGAACCCCCACCTTGTTACTAAAGCCTTCCTAATTACCAGTCAGAAGCCTGTGGCTATTACAATGCAGACAAGTTAGTTCAACCAAAATGGGTCTACTAAATGCGTAATAAAAGACAGTGTCTAAACCTCAGTTCATGACTGGGCAGACCAGAGATATTTTAACATGATAACATTAACTGGATAAGGTTTTCTCCTTTCTTTATTAAAGTTGATTTTAATTTTCCCTATAGAAATAATACATGCTCAAATAATTCATAAAATGTATAAAACAAGGGGAAAATACCCACACATGTAATCCTTCCCCAAACAACTACCAGTAACACTAAACATTAAAAAGATTATTTTCTGGCCCTGGCCGATTTTTCTCAGTGGTTAGAACATTGGCTCTAAGATTGAAGGGTTGCAGGTTCGAGTCCAGTCATGGGCACATACCTCAGTTGCAGGTTCAGTCCCTGGCCCCGGTTGAGGTGAGAGCAGGAGGCAACCAATCCATGTGTCTCTCTCACATCAATGTTTTTCTTTCTCTCTTTCCCTCTCCCCCACTCCCTACCACTCTCTAAAAATCAAGGAAAAATACCCTTACTCCTAAGGTGAGGATTAAAAAAAAAGATTATTTTCTGATGCCGGCAGAAATTACTTATAATCCTGGTTTTACAAAATTGTCTTAATTTATTCTTTAGTAATGATAGTTTGAAAATAGTCTATTATTTGTGTATTATTTCTTACATTTACAGGCAGTTTAGAGTGAATGCAAACTATAATATCTTTTAAATAATCTGAATATGCCAGGCAGAATAAAAGGGATAACAGAAAATTATAATAACCATATTTAAAAATGATTTATTTTGCTACCCTCCTTCTTGCAGCATCAAAAGTAGTTTTTAAAACTAGTCTTCAAATTTCAATGTCAACTACTATGAAAGTTATTTGACTAAGCCCCTGGTAGGACCAGGCAAAGTCTAGGAAGAGAAAATCAATACTAACCTCTTTGCTTGGAGAAAATTCAAGAAGAAGGTTACATAGCATGGAAGATGCTACTACTAAGATTTCATCTGGTGCATTTTGCAAAACCTAGGGAATTAAAAAAAGGGGTACTATTAATGGTTTGGAAACATGGAGGTGAGATCATAAGAATGAGGAAAAACCAAATTTATCCTGATTTCTTATATTTGAGAGCTGGTTAGGAAAGATGGACCTGATACCGTGTGAGCCTTTACCCAGTGCAATCATTCTGACTGCGGCCCCACACCTATCTTGCTGGAGAAGCTACAGCCCCACTGCCAGGGTGGGAGTTGCTGCCCAAAGAAGACAGGCAAGGCAGGGAGGGGTGCCCATGTAAAGGCTTAAAGATCGTGGGACTGCTTTGGGGAAAGTTAGCACATTCTACTTCATTAACTCGGGCCATTTATGAAACATACAATTGCCCAAGGGCCCAAAACTTTCCGATGCGTCCCTATAGGACTTGTTTGACCAGGAGCACAGGTGGATTAAGCTGCTGCACAGGCCAGGTAATGAGGGGACTGGAATCACATAGCCCTGGTTCCAACTCTGACTCCTCCACTTATGAGATGTGTGCACCTTAACCTCTCTGAGCTTCTGAGTTGAGGAATTAAAGAAAACACTTTGTTTATAGGACTATTTAGGATAAAATGCGATATAGTGAATAATAAGGGAAGCATAATTGCAAAAAGTTAAGAACATAGACTTCCTGAGTGAAAATTTCAGCCAACCACTGCATAGGTATATGAATTCCTTGGCTGTCAAATGGGGATAATAATAGTACCTGTTTCATAGGGTTTTCGTGGGAATCAATAAACGAAAAGATTTTAGACTAGTAACTGGCACATAGTAAAGGCTATATAAGTAAGGTTTTTAAAAAGGTAATTTATTGCTATAGTTTTTGTTGTTATCAGGCACAAAATCAGGCATATGGCAGGTCTAGAGTAAACTAAATGCCATAGACTCTCACTCAGCTCAGAAGACAACATGATGACAAATGTTAGCCACCACTAACTATTATCAGAACCTGTTCTTTCCAGTTTCTAAGAGGGAAGGCTTCATAAACACTACCACTTCTATGCAATAACCACTCCACCTTAAACCCTTTGCATTTGGGAGCAAATCCGGATAAGGCTTGTCATCCCAAAAGGCGTCCTAGGAGCTCTCGCTATGCAAACTGGACACGGAGAATCGCAAAGAAAACAAAAACAAAAAACTAAAAAAACCACAATAAAAAAATAAGAGTTAAATATATTATCTGCT
Organism: Myotis brandtii; assembly: GCF_000412655.1. NCBI lineage: Eukaryota > Metazoa > Chordata > Mammalia > Chiroptera > Vespertilionidae > Myotis > Myotis brandtii. Next base: position 1,697,538 of record NW_005356674.1, read on the forward strand.
TTCTTCAGCTTAATCAAGCCTGGAGTTCCCAAGTTAAGAATAATCAAGAATTACAAAACAGAAGCAGTTCTCCTAAGATACTGTATTTTAACTTACCTGTGACTTGTTAGCTAGTTGATAAAATAAATCTCCGGTTATGCATGCTGATCTCTGTCTGCCACACCCCCTCTAAGACACTGTTCACCTTCCCTTGCCTTTCCATGCCCTTTCTCCATCTCTCAGGCGCACCCCGTACCCATGCTTGTAAGGCCATCTCCTTCCAGAAGCCTCTGTGGAGCCCTTCGCCCTTCCAGTCAGAAGTCATTCTATCCTCCCCTGTGCCACTGTTTATGGCCTCTTGTAGGACCTTTATTACTGTCCACACTGTTCAAATTCTATGTGTAGACACGCCAACCCCTTTTTCTATTAACAAATTTCAGCGTCTGAAGGAATAATCTACAGATCTATGATCTAATTTACTCTGGCCTGTATCAACCGAATGACACTGCACAAAATGGGTGCTCAATGAAGGTTGGCAAAATAAGAGCAATAATCATTTTCCAAAATTACACTACTTAGAATCACTGGTTTAAATAAGTTAGTGCTTACTAAGGCTTTAAAAAGTTGTTTTGCTTGATATGATTCACTTTTTAAAATATTTATTGTTTTATAGAGGTTAATGTGCTTTTATCAAGTTTTATTTTCAAATTAGGTAACAATGAATGATAAACTAAAACAGAAGAGAGTCTGTGAAATTCTTAAAAACATTTCCTCAATGCAGTGTAAGACAGCGTAAAATTTGTAAGTTGACCTCTCACACTGACCAAATAGAATTTCACCAAAATAGTAACAAAAAATAATGACAAATAAAAACTTTAATTAAAATCAAATGGCTATTCTCTTGTGGTTTGCTAACCAACAGTTAACTACATGGAAAAGTAAAAGAGAAAAAATCAATAGACACGCAAACAGACTTTGAAGTAAGAGGAACTGAAATATCTAAAATAAATTATTCATCTACTTTTGAGCTTTTAATAGTATCTATACTTTAAAACTGCAACAAAGTAGTAGTTTGATAGTAATTATACCCACATGTACCCAAGTGTACAAAACCCTCCCAGATTGCTCCAACCAAGCCACACTGGCCAAAGCTCCATTTTTAAAAAAAATTAAATATGTTTTTATTGATTTCAGAGAGGAAAGGAGAGGGAGAGAAACATCAATGATGAGAGAGTCATTGATCGGCTGCCTCCTGCATGCCCCCTCTGGGGATTGAGCCCGCAACCTGGGCATGTACCCTGACCAGGTATTGAACCGTGACCTCCTGGTTCATAGGCCAACATTGAACCACTGAGGCACACAGGCTGGGCCAGGGCTCCATTTTCGAATCATATGAGAGAGGGGTACTTAGCTGAGCAATCAGAGAAATTGGCTCCAGAAGAAATATTTAAAAGTTATTTTGGGAAACAGGGCACAGTTAAAGAAAATCGTGAACAGACAGAATCAATAAATAAAGATTAAGCTGCTATGAAAAAGATGCACTTTAAGGACAAGGAAGAGTGTCAATAGGAAAGTCACTCATCTGAAGACAGCACTAGTCTAACTCTTCACCTGGGCTCCTACCCCGCCCCTCTCCTAGTCACAGGCATCCTTACACTTCCTGCACACGTCGTAATGTAAAGTTTCTGTTCATGCTGCTCCTCTCTCTGGCTAATCCTCCTGCCTTCCTTCCTTTTGCCTTCAAAGTCCATTCCATACTCCTCCTGCCTGGACCTCCCCTGACTATTTCTACCACAGTGATGCCTCTACTGTAACCCTGATGCTTTAAGCTGAAGGCAAGAGCTCTACAGTAAAAAAAATTTGGTAGCCTTCCTATACCCAGAGGCGTCCTTAGCAGGTAGTAAAAAACAAAAACAAAAAATTCTGTTTATGAAATGCAAGGCTTATGTTCACTTAAAGAGAAAAATGAAGATGGATCAGAGGCCAAACTGACTGTGCTTTTATTCTAAGTCTCAATTCAGATTTAATTGACCTGAAAAACATTATTCCCCCTCAAGAAAAGACCTAACACAAAAAGAAGTTAGAAAAGTAGGAGGCAACAATTGTATTTAAAAAATATCAAGGGAATGACAAAAGACTAAGAACAGATTATATCTGTAAATGGAGGATTCCTTTCCTTTTAGAACTAAAAATTACAAAGATGACTTTGGGTGTAAGTCCAAAGTGTAATACTAAACACACAGGGAGAGCAGATGAGTAACTCGAGCTTTAGTTAATAGAAGAAAACCAAGCATGCACGTCCCTGTCACACGAGATGCTGACCTCAGAAACACACTCTGCTGGTGTAAAGATGCTTAGAACATGAGATTGGAGGAGGTAACTGCTTAAAATGCTCTACACAAAAATCACACATTCTCCTAGACCACGGAATGCCGTCAGCTACCTCAGCTCAGTAAGGGCTCCGTGGGAATGGCTGTTACTTGCTGATCCTTCCTTTCCTTACCTTCATTAAAGGTTTCCACACGGCGTGATCCTGGAAGCTGGTTCGAAGCTGCTGCACAGATCTAGATAAACTGTGCAAACATCTACAAAGAATAATCAGAATTAGCTTCACAAGAAGCTGAAACTTACACTTTTCAAACACACTGCTTGGCATTTCACAATCACTAGTATACACTTCAGGTATAGCCACAGACATTATTAATTCAACTACTTCAGAACACTTGGTGGGCTTTCCAGGCTCGCTTCTCGGTTTAAATGTTAACACTGAATTCACCTGAGCAGACTTTCGAGTAACACCTGGATTCTGTGCTTACTTGGTGAAGGTCCGGGAAGGAATCAGGTTAAACACATGGCAAGGGGTTTTTATTCAGACCATTTAAAGCTCATACCTGACAGCAGCTAACCGCACCTTGACACTAGACTCAGACAAGCCAGTCACAATTCGGTCCATCATATTTTCAGTCTCAATGATCTGGAGAAAAAGGTTAATGCTGCATAAATAACAACACAAAGATGACACACTTCATGCTTGTAAATGCAAGTAGGCTAACGTCATTAAAAGTTTAATGTTGGCTTTAGTGAGAGTTTTTACCTCAGGAACCATCAGTTTGTGGTGGGGGCAGGCATCTCATCAGAAAGGTTGGGCTACCCCCTAAGGACCTGCCAGGCTGAATGACAGGCGTAAGGGGCCGATTATGCTTGATTATTTTTAATTAACACTTAAAACAATACCCACACGGCATGATTAGTGCAGAGGTGGTGCATAAATAGTCTTGAGAAAGAGTGAAAGAGAAAACGAACTACCATTGGAAAGGTTCCCGCGACAATGAGATTCTAGGGAAATCATGGTCCACACAGCCCTTAGGAAATGTAACCTGTGGGTTTCTGACAGAGCCACCTCTGGCTACTTTCTTTCCAAGCAAATTGAAAAGTTAAATATTTAGAAAAGTAGCCCTTGCCATTTTCCACTGTAGCACCAAGCCCTGCTCCATGTAATCACTACAAACATGGAGTTTTGTTTTTTTTTAATTTAAAAACAAAGCCTACAATTTTTCTTCATTAAGCAATAATGTATAGACACAAAATAAATAGTGTGGGGAAGAAATTAAGTTTAACTTGTGTGGTCCTATGGGAAAACAGCATATTTTAAAAAATGCTAACATAATCGCAACACAAATATCAACAAAACTAATTAATATTTGTAGAGTACTTCTTGTGCCAGGGGTAGTGTGAATAAATGTTACATTATCTGGTTTATCCATTTTGTGGCCGTTACAGTTATCGCCATCAGCATATTAAGAAACGGAGGACTTAGATAAGACAGAGCTGAGTCCTTATGCTTAGCCATGCTTTTAAGAGGGCCCTGCTAGAGAAGTAGGCCTGTGCTCACCAGGCGGTTCCCAGGATGGGCAACACATGAACAGCAGTCATTGCTCCTATGGGAAGATCACTTGGGGAGCTTTTTTTAAAAAAAAAATCCAGGCCAATTAAATCAGAGCCTCTGGGATGGGGCCTAGGCACCTATTTTTTGTTTTTTAAGCTCCACAGGTAGAGTCCAGTGTGCCGCCATGGTTGAGGATCAATGACCTCAGAGTAGGAGGGGGTGGGAAATCTCAGGATGTTCAAACCAAATGAGAAGAGAAAACAAAGTTAAAATTAAGAGTGATGGGGAGAAGAATATCAACTATTAAGTACAGGGAACCACACTGCAGGTGTAGGGCAGTAATGGTAGTTTTTATATAGTGATTTGCAGGTTCCTAAGTGGCTGAGAAAACTTATACTTCTCACCCAAGAGCAAACTTAATCTCACCCTTATCTTTATGCACATCCACCTCTGACCCCATTGTCACTTCTAGCCCCCTAATGCCTTCCTTTCTCACTGCTTACTCTTTTTTTAAAAAAATATATTTTATTGATTTTTTACAGAGAGGAAGGGAGAGGGATAGAGAGTGAGAAACATCGATGAGAGAGAAACATCGATCAGCTGCCTCCTGCACATCTCCTACTGGGGATGTGCCTGCAACCCAGGTACATGCCCTTGACCGGAATCGAACCTGGGACCTTTCAGTCCGCAGGCCGATGCTCTATCCACCGAGCCAAACCAGTTCCGGCCACTGCTTACTCTTTTCGACCCTCACATACCTTTCTCCCTGACCTGGATTTCTTGCTCAGATGCTCCACTTAGTAGACAAACGCCTTCTTTTCACTGTCCTCCCACCACTCACTCCTGTTTCACATCCCAAACTGCTGATTTACAGTAGAAAATTCAGCAATCCTGGCTGCCAGATCTCACAGTGTGTGCTACCCCATCTCGGCGGGACCCTCACTGCTCCGCCAGCCTTGCACTCACCTGCAGGATATTCCCATCTTCCCTATACGTTTCAGTCCTTCTTCAAATTCTTCCTACCTCCCTCACGCCCTCAGGCCCTCTGTGCCCACCTCATTCTTGCAGGGACATGGCTTTTATTTTCTGGGACACAGGTTGTCTCAACTTCCTTCTCATTAAAGTATCTCCATACTTTTTCACTCTTATTACACTGAAGTTGGGTACTTCAAGCTCAAAGACCTTGCATCTTGATCCAGAAATTACCTCCCCCCACCTCTTTCTTGAAACTTTACTCTGCTCCACCCCACTGGGTCCTTTCTCTTGGCCTGTGCCCTCCCACTTGCACCCCTATTTAAAAGACATAAGTGCTCCAACTGTAATCTCTTTAAGTTACAGTCCTCTCTCCCCTACCCTTCCTTAAATGGACATGTGTTCCAAGGCTCCCTTCATCTCTCATTCTACATGACAAGTTTATATCTATTCCATACAGAAGCTGCCTACAAAACAAAATGCTGAAAAAGTACCTCTGTGGCATCATTAACTCTGGAAGCTTCCTTTCTAAAATATTAATCTACAATGTAATCACATCTAGACAGGTCCCTTAGAAAAATATTTTCAATTGATGCAGAAGTAATACAGATTTTGTGAGTCAAAACTCTGCAACAACAGATTTTAATATTTTGGAAGGAGAAAAGTGGTAACACTTTGAAATAAACTTCTTCATAGGAGATGACTCTTCCAGACCAGTTCATACAGGCTATTTTAATTATAGTCATATCTTAATCATATCTGGGTGTATCAATCATGGCAAAACTGGCTTTTAGTATAGACAAGACTTATACACACACGAGGCCCTGGAATTACTATCTAGCAATTTAGCGTCTCATCTCCTTAGCTATTTTGTACTGTAAGCTCCTACAAGGCACACACCAGTCTTCTGCTTCATTCCTGGACACACAGGAGGAAGTATGTCATAAATGCCAGATGAAGAAAACGATGTAATTAAAGCATCTCATTACCCATTTTGTACCAAAAAGTATGTGAGAGAAAAGATACAGTGGGGCCTTGACTAATGAGTTTTTTGAGATACCAGCTGTCTCTCGGCCGATTTTTTGCATTGAGTTGACAGAGTAATTTGAGTTAACGAGCTCCTTAAAGAGCTCGGTCTTGGAACGAATTAAACTCGTAAGTCAAGGCCCCACTGTATATATTTTTTCTGAATCTAATGCTTTGTAACCAGCTAACAAAATAACCAACCTGTACTTCATACTTTAAAAAAACGAACAGGAACTGTAATGCAATGGTTTATGCAACGACAGTATCACAATTAGTAGTACAATACTCAATGTTATGTCTCCACTTAATGAAACTCTGAAATCAATATTCATTACTTGATTTTATAAATACCTCTGTTTTGTATCTAGCATTATCCCTCCCAGGTTTGCTTCTCTCAGTATGCAGAAGGCCAAGGGTCTCAGTACCGTGGGCAAGTGGCACAACCTGGTCCTGTCATGATGAACTCTTTAAAAATACTTACCATCATAAATGAATGCTGTAGAAATCATTTACAGTTCTTTGGTAGATTAGCCTTAAGACGATAACTAACAATTTTACCACAGATTAAATCCATGGATTCTGAATTCTGAATGAATTTGTTGTTATTCAGTAACAGAGCCGAGTCCTGAAGGGCGCTACTTCTGTGGTACCGTTGAAAACCTTCAAAATGTTCAAGGTGCTTGTTTCAACTTGCAGGCTAAGGCTTAGCAATCGCTCCTTGCATCTGCCTGATTTCATGGCAGAGACATACAAAATTTTGACAGTGTGCCTTTTAAATCTCCATTTAGAATTACTGCACTTTGTAAAATACTTAAAAATATAAATTCATGGTATAATTATACTGTTACCCAGAACACTAACTAGTAATAAAATCAACGTATAACAAATCATAAAAATGTTTAAAGTGAAATACTTAGCAAGTTTCTGAGATGGCAAAAAGATATTTTTAAAAATTGACCTACATTCAAAAATATACTTTAAAATCTTATAACTTTAAAATATAGAGAAGAATTTACATCTGTTCAAATTTTGAACATGCATATTTGAGACAGGGCTTCATATGAATAATGACTCTTTGGAGAAATAACATCTATGGCAACCATGGATAGTAATACTTAGATAACCAAAGTTAACGTTTGGCCTCCACACTTTTCCTAACATATCTATTACCTCTGAATTCAACCAATTATTGATTTATATTGTATATTCTATTTAACTTAAAAAACAAAAATCCAAAATTTAATTTGGTGCTTTGAAAGGCATGCTAAAGCAAACAAAAAGTTTTGAAAACCAGAAATTTAAATCTATTCTAAGAGAGTAAGAAGACATCTTGTAATTAATAAGAGATAAGCTAAAGAAAGAGCCTCTATGCTTCTGAAGTACAAATTTTCTTTTTCTATAAAGAATAACTAACTAACAGAACTGGAAATTTATAGATTAAAGTCACTGTCTTCATTGCAAACCTTTTTTATTTATGCCCCAACATTGTTCAGTGTTTCTAGTACAATTTAAAATACATATTTATTTTTAATCTCCCAATGAAGTCATTTAAGATATTCTAATATATGCTTCCATTTGTTGAGCACTTATAGGCACCATATTAAATATTTTAAATACATTGTATCTTCATCCTCACAATGACCCTGTAGATATAATTTCTTTGCTAGGAAAAAGAAGGTAGAAGACAAATTCTCATTTTTAATTTTTATTTTTTTCTGCCTATACTTTTAAAAAGAAATTATTCAGTTTAAAAGGAAAAAAATATCCCATTCTTGACTACCTTATTCACATAATATAAAACCAGGGATGACCCCCTCCCCCTGTAAGAAACAAAAACTTAAGATTTCATGTTTTCAACTCTTGAAAATATGAAAGGCAGTTATAAAACATTAAAAATGACAAAAACATTAAATTATTAATTTCCAAAATGATTCAAGAATAGCCCCATTGAAATCAACATGTCTATACTAATTGTTTTCAAATAATTCCTTAAGCCCCTCGCAAATTCTTACTGGCCATTCCTTCCTGTTCTCTGACTTACTGAGGTTTTATTATAAATGCTGAGTTGTAAGGCTGCGTCTTATGGCTCTTCATCTCACTGCACTGCTTTCCTTCCTCCCCGACCCATCAGACAATGTTTACACTTTACAGAATAGGTTGGTTTCTGAGTCAGGCTAATTTCTATAAATCAAATCATGCTTTTATCCCTAGGAAAAAAATGGGTCCAGATTCACATTTGTGAATAATATACATTATTTTTAAATCACACATTTTAAAGAAAAAAAACTAAAAAATAATGGTAAAAATTATTTCAAAATTAAACAAGTACCATACCATAAATTAAGTTCTCTTTGATCTATATCAAAGTGAGTAGAAGATATGTCCTTGAGATTGTCTGCCTCTTGAAAAATGAGAATTTCCTGCATTTTCCTTATGCTAAAGTATAGTGAAATCCCTTGACTATATGATCAGATTTTATTTTCCCTATTTTAAATTTCCACTTTCACATACTCATAGAATTGCTAATAAAATTATAAATGTTCTTAATGTATGGAGGCCCATACATAATTTGATTGAGGGTGCTTAATAATGTAATTTTGCAATATGATTCATTCATCTATTTGTCCATTCATTCATTTTTTTTCATTCATTCATTCTTCAAATATTTGTTAAGTGCTGTCTATGCATCCGGCAGTGTTGTAGATGCTGGGAATACAGCGATGAACAATACGTAAAAAAATCCCTGCCCTCATGGAGCTTACATTCTAGTTTTTCAAAAGGAATCTCCAGCTAAATGTAAGTACTCAAAATCCAAGAGGAAAGCTTTCTGAAATTCTCCATTAGTAAGATACCTCAAAGGAGCAAAGGCTACACCAAGTACTACTTTTAACATTTGAAATGTATTTTATTTTTATAAAAAATAAAAATAACATCCTGTTAAGTTTATTCATTTCCTTGAGTTAATTTATACTTACTATTTCTAATTTTCCTCAACTTATACTTTCTAACTAATAAATTATACTAATTCCTTAAAGAGAGTGAAGAGAGACAAGCCGTTAAAATTTCCAGCCTAATTTATGATCAGCAGGTACCAAACAAGTAATGATCTTCATAAGAACAATTCTTTGTTATAAAAGAGTCAGCCTCACAATTACAGGACTGCTTACCACTGCTGCCCCTGCATGACTTCACCACTGACTGGGGTTATGACTGGAAATGCCAGCACTTGCAAGAATGTTAGGTATCTTTACTTCTTTCTTTTTTACCGTCCCATTAACTGAACTTACGCTTCCTAGTCAGCATTAATATGTGGTCAAGGCCATTATTAAAAACTAGACTTTCCCCATGGCAGAGATTATAGTGAATTGTGTAGTTACTGCCAATGTGCTCTGGACCTTTCTTCCACTGAGTACTCAATTCCTACCTCTGCCCTTGCTTAACCTAACAAATTCTTGAGTTATTCTAAGTTGAATATGGCCAGGCCACATGGTCAAGCTCAGTGGTCCATCTTTTCTTAGGCTTCTCCCTTTTCATGTCACAGCCAATTGGTAATGTTTTCTACTGTCATCTGCAGAACTCTTCACACTCCTTGACTCTCTGACAGGACACCAGAGGAAGTCAGGAAATTTGTAAGTATGCCACAGAGTGATAAAGGATGAAATGCTGGGAATTAGAATATCAACTTTGCTCTGCACAGGATACAGAGAGATCTGGGCATACTGAAGGAAATATCACTCTGTGTATGATTTCTGTATTTTCATTTCTATATTCATTCAACAAATATTTATTTACTGGGTGCTTATTAGGTTCCAGGAGTTGTTATATAGTTGATATCTTTTAATGGGAATACACCAACACTGCTCCAGAGCAGGAGTGGTATATCTCTGACCTAAGGGTCATATCTCAGTCTTCAGCTTAATTTTGTCTGGCCCACAGAGAAGGTATCAAGAAATGAAATCACAGCAGGTCTTTAGAAGTCTTTAGAAGCCATGAGAGAGAGAAAAATAATTCTACGAAGACAGAAGGCCTGTATCTTTCTCCTTTACAGCAGTTGGGTATATCTCTTATTGTCTACCTCCTATAGCTTCAGTTTTTTCTTTTTCATTTTGCTTCATTTCCTGAATTGATCATAACAGGGCAATGGAATATATCTTACCCCCTGTACTTACTGAATTGCATTCCCATTTTCAGTTTAAAAGGCAGACCAACTGAACATTTCATATTTTTATACGTGTGTGTGTGTGTGTGTGTGTGTGTGTGTGTGTGTGTGTGTGTGTGTGTGTGTGTGTGTGTGTGTGTGTGTGTGTGTGTGTGTGTGTGTGTGTGTGTGTGTGTGTGTGTGTGTGTGTGTGTGTGTGTGTGTGTGTGTGTGTGTGTGTGTGTGTGTGTGTGTGTGTGTGTGTGTGTTTTGGGGGGGGGGGGGGGAGAGGAGGAAATAGCTCTATGATCCTTGAAATTTCTTTTAAAGAATCTCCTCTCATTAACTCAGTAAACTGAAATTCCATCTTGACAAGCATAAATATTGCATTAAAAAATAAAACAATTAACACTGTACATCACGAAAATATAATCAAAGTTAATAAGGCATAAGTGTAAAAGGTAAATATTTCATAGAGAAATAAAAATCTACCCAAATAATTATGTCAACAAAAAATGGAACAGAAATAAAGGCATTCAAAGGAAAAGGGTCATCGTCATTTTTTATGCACTGAAAATAAGGATTCTCCACTCCTAAGAACCATTTTCATGTAGGTTTTATCACAATATAACTTATATTTTCCATTTTACAATTTCTCTCTTCAGTAATTACTATGAACTGTAAGTTATTCAAACACTTCATTTTTCCAGAAATTAAATATCTTCCTAAAAACTCTATATAATCCCCATTATATAAGAATATCACAGTATCTTTTCTTCACCACACAAAAAACTATAATAATGATAACTTATTCTTTATTTGTCATCTTTCTACAGAAATTATCAGGATTTAGCCTTACCAGGAAATTATACACATTATAAATACAACTTTTAATAGACTGATCATCAGACTGTTATATTGTATTTCTAGAACATGATATCACAAATTAAGTCATTAATTCCAAAACAATAGTTTATTAACAAAAAAGTACAAAGAAGTACAAATGGACATCCTATTTCCCCCTTTATAGTCCATCTATCTATCTCCCTTTCAGTCCATAGCATAACCTTCTTGAGCTAAAAGAATGGGCAAAACACTTCTCCTCTTTCTAATGAGTCCTAATAACCATCCAAAAACAAATCATTACGTATATAAATTATACAGTCCATGTCAATTTTTAAAAAATGTTTTGTCTATGAGTTGCCATAAAAGCCTTTTCCTAAACTGAATGAAGCATATCAACATCCAAAAATTATGTTTGTCAGACATAGGGAATACCATATCATTGGTATGTTTACCTTTAAGTAATAGTTTACAAATGAAAGCTTCGAGGTGTCAAGAAGGATTTTCATAGATATTTACTAAGAACACTTCAAGTCAAAAAATCTTGTTAGTTGAACTAAATTGAGGTACATGGAAAATAATGAGCTTAGTTGCTTTTTTGCACTGATTTTAAATCAATGCTATTTACATATCTAATCTTACTGCTTATTTCAATTTTATTCAAGAATGGTTCCTTTTCAATTGATTTCATGAAACCTACGGCTATGCCACACCTCTCTCTCAAGCCCAAGTACTTCTCTGAATCATGACAAATTCCCAGCACTTTGTAATTTCCCTCACAAATACCAATATAGATGGAAAGACTTAGTAAAGTGCATGTTCAGTAAATAATGCCCAATTTGCTCTTTCTCCTATGGCTCGTCAAGACAGAACATGTGGGATTACTTTACTGATGTTCCTAAAAGCCTTGTGTAAAATTTATTAGATTATGTTTATTTTTTTTGAGTGGTAGATCCAGTTTTTTGGTTTGAGGAGGGAGCCAGGTCAGAGCTTACAACTATACTTTATTTTCTGCTTAAAACTATTCTCATAAAAAACATGAGTTCAGTGTTGGACTAGGCTGTTAAAACATAAGGTGCTATACCAGTGATACATTTTTTGGGACCTGAAAATTCACATGATCACTCACTAAACATAAAATCACCATTCCACAAAGATTTTATTCACATCGAACTTGCACAGTAGCAAAAAAATCAAAACATAACTAAGCCACATATCAAAGAACAATATACAATAGATTTAAATTTCTCAATGGCATTGGAAAGTATTTTCATAAATAACATATACAATTCTAGTGTTAGGACTTTCAAGGTGTCTGAAACTTCACAGTGCTAGAAATGATTTTTATCAGAACACATGCAAAAATGTGCAACACAATAATCCATATTAATGACACAGAAAAACACACCAGTTATTTGTCATTCCAGCACGGCCATGCCACTCTATGTTCTAAAAACAAACAAACAAACAACCCCCCAAATCCGGGTCCCATTCATTCTTCAATTATGCCTTTAGTCACTCTGCTTTATTATATTCAAACAGTCACTGTTAGTGCTCTTCACCACGACTTTCAGGTTGGCGTCACTCCCTGCCTGCTGGCTGTCAGGACTGGGGGACGCCCCTCTCCCAGACTCACCTTCTTCCGGATGTCTTCATCATTTGCTCCAAGAGAGGCATAGAGCTTGAATGCAGCCTGGCGGAGTTCGTGAGCATGTTTTAAGTCATGATCAAGCTATGGGAGAGGAGAAAAAGATATGTTCCAAGTCAGCCCACAAATTAAATTTTCAATAAAACCCACTGAGTAGAGTTGAAGAAAAAATGCTTAACAACTATGAACATATGAGTGCTCTCACTGAATTCCTGATTATTTTTGGGTTCTGCTCACGTGATTGAGACCTAGGTGTGTTTGTGTCAGCATTATCTGGATACACACTGTCTGCTTCTGTCTAAAAGTGAATGCCACAATGTTTGACACTAGTATATGTAAACCTTTGATCCCTAAAAATTCAGTCCTAGATTGTAGCTTCAGTGGCACTAATGCTTGCTTGCACCGGCTCTTTGAAATGCCCTCCTCCAAAACAAGGCACACTCAGGCCTTGCCAGCCCCAGAATACAGCTGATAATTTGAGTGCTGCTGCAACAATGTCTTTAGCAGGTTTCCCAAACGTTAAGAGTAGTGCTAGTCTAATTTCAGTATTTCAAATACTTTTAGAAACAGGGAAAACTTTTGTGAAAATCCTTAATGAACGTTATACCATGGTAATCATTACTATTTTTCTATTGCCGTTATCTGAGACTTATGTTCAGGAGACTTTTTAGATACATTTATTAAAACTACTTACTGGTATGAAACAATTCTACCTTTCCATATGCATAACTGGCTTCTAAGTTATCAATTTTCTATACACCTGATTTGTCACCAAACTACCATAATAAAAATAGGACAGTTTCAGTGACTATGAACCAGTAAATATATAAGGCATATCAATAATGTAAATAATTTTATAACTAAGAGACATAACTTCTTCATCCAAGTGACTACCACTTTCTTCAAATGATTTGCCTTCAAAATGTTCTCTTATGCAATGATATAGCTGTTGTTCAAAAATAATCAGAGACCCTCTTTTAAAACTTCCTAAAGAGCTAAGTGGCACATTAGCTACAAAACCCTGACTAATATATGTATGAACTAAGAGAGTTTGAAGTTAATTGTCGATGATTGTCATGTGTGAAGATGGGGAAATCCAGCTGGGTAACCTTTAGAATAATAAATAAAACAAAACACCCTGAAACTCATTTGGGGTAGTTCTGAAGGCAATTCTTAAAAGTAGTTCCAAAAATATTCTGATCAAAGCAGGCACTGATGGATTATGGGAGGAATCTCCCAATATATAATGAGGAACACTCACTTTGATATGTAAGTCCTAAAATATTTATTCTTAAACTTTTAACTACTTTTTAGTCATAACATATTAGAATACTGAGTTGGACTAATATATCACAAAAAAATCATACATTTGTTAACATGTAAGAATTTCTCTCTATGGTCAATTACTTAGACTTTTATGGTCAAAAACCACTGGATAATCCATCATTCAAAATAAAGATGACTTGCCCTGGCTGGTGTGCTCAGTGGTTAGGGTGTTGACCTACACACTGAAGGGTTTCGAGTTTGATTCCCCGTAAAGGGCATGGACCTGGGTTGTGGAAACCCCTGGCATGGTCAGGCATGTGCAGGAGGCAACAATCCAATCGATGTGTCTCTCTCATATTGATATCTCTCTCTCTTTTTTTTTTCCACTATCCCTCCCACCTTTCCACTCTTTCTAAAAAAAAAAATAACCAATGGAGGAAACATCCTCGGATGAGGATTAACAAAAAATAAAAACTAAATAAAGATGACAAAACAAACTAATGTTCAAGTTTGGCATTGAGCTAATTTTTAAAAATTATTTCTATTCTAGTTTTATTGTAATGAAAATAAAATGGAAAAACCTTAATAGCAGGGATAATCTACATACTAGTTAAATGATTTGCACCTGCTTAGGCTAGAAGTTCTTGTAACTATGTTCCCTCACTCTCCTGTCCAACAAAGTGTTCTATTTGCCTTGCTGGGATGGTCAACTAAGGGTGTCCATGAGGCCATAACTAGGACTTGCCCATGTATCTCTGTACCAGTGAGACACTGTCAGTGTGAGCAAGTAGCCAGAGGGAGAACAGACAGGGCAGATGGTTCCGTATAACCCATCACCTCCACTGGAAAAACAATCATACTGAAGGAAGAGCAGACATAACTTTAATACTCAGAGGGCAATATACATCATTAACACAAATATCAGTGAAAGCATTTTAGGTCCTTCCTAAGACAGAGAAAATATATACCCTTAATAGTTTATTTTATTTTCAGTATCAAATGCCAAATGAACAGTTGGCTGCCAGATGAATTTTCTTTTTGGAACTCGGGGGCATGAGAGAGGTCAAGAAAACAATTTTTAAAAATTTACCATTGGGACCACTGGTATAAAAAACACAGTCATATTCATGAAACAGTACGGGTTACTAATTAGGAGGCAATGTTTCTTCTACCATGACCTTCTTAAATAAACTTTCTCTAACATAATATTTATCTCCTATGCTTAGAGAAGTAAACACGACAAATAGACTCAGAAAAACAAAGTCAAAGGAATATCTACCTATCCTAAGGAACTTATATTTTGAGAAAAAGTGAGCACAATTTGGTTCTTGATGGTCTCAGTCTAGAGGTTAAATGATGCTTTAGCTGTCACTAGCAGACCAAGTACAGTATAAAACTGCAAAAAGGAAAGAGAAGATGGCAAAAGTTAGGAGAAGTAGCACAAGGGAAAGACAGTAGTGGAGAGTAAAATAAGGCCACTAAGTTACACATAGAAAAGATCACATTGACCTCAAGAACGAGTACAATGCAATAGAGATGATTCTGGGAACACAAATAGGATGAGATAACATTGTCAGAATGTCAGTAACCAGCTTAGAGACCAGAACCCACTATTTGGGGGTTTTAGTTGGGAATTAGGGACATAATTTTCTTCTTTCCTCATTATTTCCTTAATAAAAAATTTCTGCCCAGCTGGTGTGGCTCAGTGGTTGAACATCAACCCATGAACCAACAGATGGCAGTTCGATTCTAGTCAGGGCACATGCCCAGGTTGTGGGCGCGATCCCCCAGTAGGGGGCATGCAGGAGGCAGCCAATCAATGATATTTCTCCCTCATCGATGTTTCTTTCTCTATTGCTCTCCCTTCCTCTCTCTAAAATTCAATAAAAACATATTAAAAAAATTTCTGAACATGAAACAAATTGGACTCAAAAACTCATAAAACAACATCATCTATGTTACCAAAGGTAAAAGATTCCTTTATTTAAAAGGGCTCTGAACTGTATTATCAAGTGGTTCAAAGTAGTGAACCGTAAGTAAAACTTTTAGGAAGCCCTCTCTAGAGCTGCTGAAGGAAGAGAACATACCCTTTTAATGTCAGTGATGGCACTCACAGAACTGGGATACTTGAAATAGTCAGCAAGCATGGCAATGAGGTGATCAGTAATGCTGGCAATTCTCTGTAGCTCGACATCTGGTTCAATCAGATAGGCGAGTGTCTCAGCTCCTTCAACTCTCTCCTCCAGTAATCTCTCCTTACTGCACATGCGAACCAAACATGGCAACGTCTGAAAGGTAGTGACATTAATTATTTGCTTTTTGGTAAAGGCAAAAGCTTGGAGATCCTATAGTGACTGAATAAACTCAGTAATTTTTATTGGGAGTCGTGCTTGCGATGAAATTTTCAATGAAGACTCACAGAGAATAAGAGTTTTTTAATGTAAAAATATATAAAATTCAGTGCATATTAATCATTTATTCTGGTACACTAAACTCTAATCATACAATCAAAATACAATAATACAAACTCTATTCAGGCTTTTGTGATCGATTAAGACTAAAGCCTTATGGTACAACCTTACAAAAGACATTTCAAGAATCCCTAATAAAGCATGTCTGATGCTTCTACACCATGTATGTATTTATTTACCTAATTGACCTCCAACAGTTTAACCAGGAATGATTTTGCCTTAGAAAAAGTATACTATTTTTTTCCTTAATGAGCAATATGACTGGGATGACTTTTATTTTTTGTTTGGGGATTAATATCTACAGGAGAAAAAAAAAAAAAGATACAGCTTTAAAGATTCCGTGATCTTACCATTACTCAGATTCCATTAGTTCTCCTATAATGCAAGTGAAATGCATTAATTATAGTTCCTAGGTTTTCCAAAGAGCTCCTTGAAAAGACTAATATCTAAACTGTCCAATTTTACTTCTGAGGTCCTTCAAAAATCTTGGCACTGGTCTTGGTTGGTTATCTATCAATAAAAACATCCCATGTATTTACTATTTCTAAGGCTGATGAATCCACTTTAAAGAATAATGTGGAAGTAAAAACTGAAAAATATTACAATTATAGGAAACCTCTCTCAACTACCAGTCAGCTGTGCTTTGCTCTTTTCTAAGTCCCCATTACATCTTTACCTAGGCTTCCAAGAGGAAAGCCTTATTCTTATTTTCTTTTGAACAGTCACTAACATTATCAATACCATAGATACATGGATTATTGAATTTCTCACAACTACTACACCAAGAAAGATACTATTAACCTAGTTTACCAATGAGGAAGGAAGAAAAGAAGGGGTAGAGGAGTAAAGAAAATAAACCAAGGTCCTTGCACAGAAGCCTTTAGAACTCTATGCAGAGTTGTTTTCTTAGGGGGTTGTCAGATCTCATTAAATTAATTGACTTGCTTCACCAAAGACTAAAGCAACCATTAATCTTTTTTTATCCTTGGGTTGATTTTGAACACTGATAGTGAGAGATCTCACATTCATAAAATGACACACAATGAATTTATTTATACTTGCTTTGTTCTTTATAGCTAATAAGACATTTAATGTATTGTTATTCTTAAAATAACCCTGTGGGATAAATGAGCAGGAATTATTGCCTCCATCTTCATAATTAGGAGTCTGAAGTGCCAACAGAATAAGGGGTGTGCCCAAGGTTACCAAGCTAGGCAGTAGTGGCAATGCTAAAAGCAGGTTCCAGGTCTTGGGACTCTTAGGGCTAGTCTCTTATCTGGGTTTTTCTGACTTCTAATTGATTTGGACATCGATGATGATGACTGTTTTCATGTGCTATTTACTTATTCCTTCTCATTTCGCCTTTTGATTACCTGCCATGAGAGTGATTTAAGTCTTTATTTGCAGATCTAATGAACTGCTTCCTATAAAACTATTGCAAACAATAAAAATCAAGGGTTAAAATATATTTTCTATCACCTGAATTTTACATATTTTTACACTTTCTACATCCCCCTTATTACCATAAAAATAAAGTATGACAAGGAAATAATTATTTCACTTTGACTTTCAAAACACATATAAAACCAATTTTTAAAAACTACATTCTATCCCATCAAAAAGAAAAGCATGGTGTTTACTATTATTTTATTCTATGCACACATACCATAGTGACAAATAGGAATACCAAAATTTATATTCAACACATATGAGTGGATACTTTTCATATGCCTTTTAGAGAATTAATTAGCTCACCTTCAATACAATACAGTTGTCGTCTGTCCGAATTGCTCCAGCTCTACACATGTAAGTTAAACTGGAATAAGATGGCAAAAAGTAAGTTTTTGCTTGTGTTTTAAAGCTTTAAAAGGAAAATTACTTACTTGCCTTTAATATTTTATGGGCCAAAAATAAGACAACTACTCTCATTTATTTTGAGAGAGGCTTTGACATTCCCTTATCTGAGGTTCTGTTAATTTAATAGTCAAAGAAAACTAACTGATACCAATGTCATAAGCCAGATATTAAAAAAACCCAAAACCCTACCTACAAAATTTTAAAAAAATACATGGCCTAATAGGTGGACACATTTTGAAGCTAGGTGCTGGGCACATTAGAGATCTTTATACTTTTCTGTTTAGTTTTAAATTTTCCATAATAAAAAGGAAAAAAATTAAAAAGTTAACAAAGTATCTGAGTTTAAATGAAGTTAAGCTGGTATTCCAACTTCAACAGGAGAAGCATTTACCTTCTAATGCTTATGGGTGTCCATAAGAAATTAATTAATCAGAGGTTATCAGTAGTGGCATTAAGAATTAGGCAACGATTTGGTTTTATTGAAAAACTATTTACCTTCACAATTATATCTGATTTTGAATAAGAATAAAATTACTTTGCACTCCCCAAGCAGGTAATGAACATTAAGCACTTCAGAAACTTGAATGAATTTCCTTTTTCAATTACATTCCTCTAGTAAGCTGTTGAAAAAACACACCCATGTTCTAGCTTTTAGGGGATGCTATAAACAAATCAGTAAAATACTTATATTATAGAGTAGGGGTGGAGAACGTCTGGCCCGTGGGCCGTATAAAGGCCCGAGAAATCATTTGGTCTGGCCGTGCCAAGGCATTAGGGGTGAGTTAATTAAATGTTTGACCATATATAGCAGGCTAATTTTTAAGTTAATAATTTTGTATGGCTTGCAAATTATGTTATAAATATCCAAATGGCCCGTGGCAGAAAAAGGGTTCCCAATCCCTGTTCTAGAGGGTTGAATCCCTTATAGCTGTTATTATTTTAAGGCTTGTTATCCCCACTGTTTTTTTTTTTAAAGGTTCTATGACAGGGTTACCTCACCAACAAAGAAGCAAATAGTTTTGAAGTTAAAACAAAAAGCAAACAAACAAAAAATACAAGTAATATAAACAAACAATAAACAATTCATAATTCATGAGTAATTCACTGAAAATTTGTCATTCTCATCAAAATATTAGAGTTTCTTAAATACTGAAATAAACAATTCATTGAGCATAGAACCCTATACAACAGGTGTTCAACCTATCTGTTAATGTATTGATACAGATCCAGCATGTATTGAAGGCTTATAGGAGCCAAGAGTTATGCTAATAAGAACTTTATGTAACTATCTTATAAATTGTTACATCTCTATGAGAATTTTTTGTTTTGTTTTTCCTAAAATGAGGAAACCACATTCTCTGAAATCGTGCATTGGTTATCAACTTTAATTCTCATCCATATTTCTATATCTTTATATTTTCCTGGGTTAATACTTTTAATATTTAGCATAATATGTGATGGTTAATTCTCATCGAATTCCATATTATTTCAACGGAAATACAGGAAGGGAATGTGATAAAGTAATTTTCTGTAGGTAGTCTTAGATGTTATATGAGAGAGAGTTCCTGTTCTGCATGCTATTGAGTAAATGGAATAAAAACCATGTCCATTTAAGAAAATGTGAGACAACCCCATGACTTTCAAATTTAAAAAAATCCCCAAACAAGACTGGGATTGAAACTGAACCAGTCAATCTGTCCCAAAATACTCTAAGATATTGAGAAACACTATCTTTCTTCCCACATTGTCTTGACTTTTACCATTTTGCTGATGTGAGTTGCATCTCAATAGGCTTATCCCTCTGTAGCATCTTCACAAAAATTTGTGGTAACAATTCTCCATCAACCAAAACTAGAAATAAAACAAACAACAAGCATTGAGAACTTCTTTAAATCTACAAAGTTTACAAATTAAATCATGAAGGTTCCACTGAAAATTCCAGCCTACCATTTACCAGGGTCATCGATACCTGGGGGTTTTCAAAAGCTAAAACTGAGAAGCATTTCAGTGCTTGCATTCGAACCTGTAAAAAAAATGAACAAACAAACAACATTTTTATTTCAGTTTTGCAAATATGCATTTTTTAAAAATATATTTTTATTGATTTCAGAGAGGAAGGGAGAGGGTGAGAGAGATAGAAACATCAATGATAGAGAATCATTGATCAGCTGCCTCCTGCACACCCCCTGCTGGGGATCGAACCAGCAACCTGGGCATGTGCCCTTGACTGGAATCAAACCTGGAACCCTTGAGCGTCCACAGGCCGACGCTCTATCCACTGAGCCAAACCAGTTAGGGCACAATTATGCATTTTAATGTCTCAGAATCTAAACTCTTCTGAAGAAATAACTATTTAAATCTGCCAAAGTACTAAAGGAAGGACTCAAGGGAATAGAAATAAAACCTGTATATCTAAGGAGTGCAGTAAGTTAAAATTAATGAAGTAATGAAAAAGCAAAAACAAAATAGCAACTAAAATTTAAGTAGATAAATCCCTAATCAAATTTAAGAGAACATTGTACCAAATACAATGTTGGTAAGGCAAAGGGAACTTAAAAGCAATTACTAACTGCCTTTTAAATGGGACATTTCTTCTCCCAAATTACAAAAAACAGATACTTAAAGGAGGGAAAAAAGAGTACTCTACTCTTGTGGTTGCATATGGGGTGAGAATGGGGAATAGAGGAAACAAAGTTACAATAAAAGTTTGAAAAGGACTAAATTACTTTACCTTTTAAAACACCTATAAATTGTGCCACCATTCCTTAAAACTGGGTAACTGGTCTGGGATGATACCAAGGAAGGGCCCAAACTCTCAACCACATACAACATATTTTACAATTTGCAGGAGCTCCTATAAGAGCTATTTTTTTAAAAACCTTTCTGTTCAGTTTTCACCAGATATCTAATCCTCACTTCCAAGCCTGAGCCTATATTTGATGTTCTTATGTGGAACCTGGGACTGGTAGGATAGGTAGCTGAGATGTGAAGAAACATGTCCCTCACTTGGGCAGTACAACTATCCTTGTGAGCTCTTCACCAAGAGTGAACTTTGGGCATCTGAGGTAGGGAAAACATACATATTAGCAGGCTGCAATAGAGCTAAGGACCAGAAGAGCAGAGTGAGGTAAGTACAAGTGGATAGAAGACCAAATGACAGCTTCTCTGCTCTACAGGAAACTCCTGGTCAACCCAACTCTAATGTGACACAAGGACAATGTCCCAATATTTGCTACAATTTGCTAACTGAACAGCAATGAGATGTCCAAAGTTTTAGCTAAACGCTTGGTAATATATCATGATGCCACTTACCTATATATAAAAGACAGTAAAGAACATTCAATTAACAAATCTGAAAACCCTTGACTTTTAAACTCAAAATAGAAAAAAGAATACATTTTAAATGGTTATGTATATGTGGATATATACTGAAAGTTTGAGTCACTGTGGCTAAAGGTCTCAAATATGAAAGCCAAAGTTTTTCCTGATATAGCAAGCCATTGCTCCTATATACTTCAAGGCATCAGCTTTTGCACGGACATCTAACTGGAGGAGATTGTTAATGATCACAGGTGAAAATCAATAGCAACTCATGCCACTACCATATCCTGAAAACAAAATAGAAAGGGTAGTTGTTGTTTTTTTAAAGCAACTTCTATAGGTAAGAAAATGCCCCCTAATATTTTACTGATAAAAACTACGCTTGATCACAATATCTAACAAAGAAGGAATAAAATATGTGGGTCTCTTTCTAGAGCAAGATTTTAGAAATCAAAATAAAGTATAAAAATCTGGACATAATTTTTAACATCTTACTTTGTAAGATACTGAGGTTAGTAGGTGAGCAATATTCTGAACTGCACCATGGTTAAATAAAATTGTTTGATGATCTGGACCCTGTAAGAAGAGAGAATATAGCAATACATTAAAAAGAGCAAGATTCATTCCAATAAAACATTTACTTAAATGTAGAAAACCACACTCAATACAATGCAGAATTTTCAGATACCCTTCTCTTACATAAACTCACCCCCCAAAAAAGCAGGGAAGCTGGATCACTAATGGAATATCTTTATTGATGGAGTTATGTTTATAAATGATGACAAGATCAAGCACAATGCAATTCTCTGACCACAAGGGTTCCCCACTACTAACAAGATAAATTGTACTTTTTTAATCCTTCAAATTCTTTACCCCAAAGATTGTAGCAATATTTGTTACAAAAGCTCTTCCTCTTCTCTGTCCTACATAGGATTGTGTAAAAACAACTGCAAGAAAGGAATTAGTGGCTGCACCAACTAGAGAGGAAGAGCTATTGTTTGATTCTTATCAAGTCTTTCTCGTCTTTCCAAATCAACCTGCATGAACCTAGGGTTATGGAGGCAGCAGCCACAGAGTAGGAGGCACATAAGCCCTTGTGATCTTAAACTCCAAAAGATAGGTCTCAAAAATCTGAGTAACTGCTTAAGAAGTGACAACAATTTAGAAGTTAGAGCTCCAATTAATATTATTACTAGCCTTTTTCAGCTTCTTAATAAATCAGGGAGAGAAAATTTCAAAGATATAATTATGATTAGCTTATAACACAAACATTTTAGTCATCTCTCCTCTTTTTCTGTCTCCTCTCCCCCCAAGTATGTATATTTATTTGATATTGATATCAGCATATACAAACTTGTGAATTTTAAAATTGTATTATGAATTTTATATGTAAACTGACCAACATGAAAATGAAAGGTTTTTACAATTAATGACATTACAGAGATCATGAGATCAGTTGTTTTCAAAGACATATATTGTTAGTGTATCAATAGAAAGATTAATATTGTATTTTAGGCTATTTCTATTGTCATTGGGTTTATAAATGCTATAATGTTTCCTGAGGTCTAGTTCTATCTCAGAACACCTGAATTTGATCTTTTAATTACAGTGGCAAAGGTCATTATCAGGCTAAAAGCCAAGTTAAGATGAATTTCTCTGTTGTCTTCAGTTCATGAATGCCATGAGGGTGCCTGTAAGTTTCTCTCCAACACAACAACTAGTGATTTAATGGTATTCCTTTAACTATGATTCCAGCTAAAACAGCATTGAGAACTTTCACATAAGCAAACCTAAAAGTGGTGAGAAATTTATAATGAATAATTCTAAAAGTGATTTGGGTAACTTCAGGAATGGGATCATTCCAATTTCTCATAATTTAACATAATTTGACATGCAGTAGTTATATACATCCAGGTCCAATCTTCAGTGCCCTTTTGGGATTACTGTAGTTATAACTAGTAGATGCTGTGTTTTCGAGCACACTTGGGTATAGGTGCTCAAAGATTTGTAATGATGCACAGAGTTCTGGAGTATTCTTTTCTACCTGCTAGGGCCAGTTACAAGACATCATTTCATTGTTGAAAGATTTTAGACCCTGTTAGGTTAGCTCATTTTTAGTAAAATGAATTTCAACAAAAGTACTGTTTTCTTAAAGCCTTTCCTTGAATCAAAATGTGTATTTGTAACTTTACCACATATTGTAAAAGTTAAGGGATTATTTGACATCCCTGGTCCTGTGAGTCAGCTTACACACTGTCAAAGCAATCTGGGAAGAGAAACTTCAAAGATTGATTATTTATTTATTTATTTATTGCCTAAAGTTGTACATATGTCTCCTTTTTCCCCGATTGACACCCCGCGCCCCCGCCCCGCCCAGCCATTCCCACCCTGGGCAAGCCCCCACTGCCCCAGCATCTATGTCCATTGGTTATGCTAATATGCATGTATACAAGTTCTTTAGTTGCTCTCTAACCCAAGCCCGCTCCCGTCCCCTGACATTGTCTCTGGATCTATTCTGTTCATCAAATTATGTTGATCATCATATCCCACAAATGAGTGAGATCATGTGATATTTACCTTTCTCCAACTGGAAAACTTCAAAGATTTTTGACAAAAATCTTAAATTCTAAATGTCTTAAATAGAATTAAGTGGGCTGTGAACTTCCTTTAGGATTTGGGAAGGGGTTTAAACATTTAAATTATAATCAATAGATAATTTTTATGGAACCAAATTATTTAATTTTCTTTTATTTGGGAAACTGTTCTAAAATGTGATCTGTGATCTTCCTAGTTTAGTATGTAGGTGTTCACTTCTCTTTCCCATCTTTCCTATAGTTCCCCAAACTCCTTACTTTGTATTTGTATTATAAATGATAGGTGAGTAATGTTGCCCTGAAAACTTACAGAATCATCAAATGATAAATAATTATTTAGTTAGAAGTTAGCAAATGTGTAGAAATTATGAAAGATCTCAAATAATCACCCATTGCTATCAAAAGAGTACACTCAATGTGTAAACTATGAAACAAAATAAGTAGCACTTCAACTCGTCAGGTTAGGTTCAGGTCCCTTAAGTAACAGAAATTTCTCTCAACAAAGAGCAGAATAACCTCTCAGTTCTGCTTGTAAGAGATCACTTAAAATAATTTCCAACAATGTGGAAACTGAAGGTGTAGGGAAGCAGTCATGATCACACACTGCTGGTAGGAGTAAAAATGGTACAACCTCTACACAAGACAGTGTATGATAAAATTACAAATGTACACACTCTTTGATGCAGCAATTCCATTTCTTATAAAATATCTTACATACAAGGTATTTGTTGCAGCATTGTTTTGTAATAATATTAAGATGGGAAACAAGCTAAATGTCCAACAACAGAGGACTAGTTAAATAAATTACTGAACATCTACACTATATGACTGTTTGTAAGAAAAGAATAAGGGAGCTCCTTATGTACTGATCTGGAATAGCCTTCAAATTATGTTAAGTGAAAAATGCAAGGTGCAGAAAGTATGCATGGTATACTTTCATTTATTTCAGAAAAAGGAGGGGGAGGGTATATATGCAGAGGTCTGCTTATATGTATAGGTTATCTCTGGGAGGATATACACAGGCACATCTCCTTAGGGCATATAAGATTTTACATTACACTGACTATTTATTCTGGTTCTTACTTTACAGCAGTGTGAGAAGATCTGACA
This sequence comes from Myotis brandtii, assembly GCF_000412655.1. NCBI lineage: Eukaryota > Metazoa > Chordata > Mammalia > Chiroptera > Vespertilionidae > Myotis > Myotis brandtii. Next base: position 1,722,649 of record NW_005356674.1, read on the forward strand.
GATGTACTCCTGGGTGTAACGGGACTTGCTAAGCAGCGCCATGAGGTGTGGTATCACCGTAGCATCCTGGAGTTGAAGGGAAGGAGAGCACAGCAACAAGAAACTTAGGCATGTGGAGCACATCTAATGAACTATTTCCATGAGCAGGTGCATATGTAAGCCTCTTATCTTAATGACAGTAAATCAGATCTGCTTAAGAAACACTGGAAAACAAAAGCAATATAGCCACCAAAACTGTCTGGGCAAAGAATAAGGAGAAGGGCTTTAATGTTCATCAATCGACAATAAAATACAAAAACAGAAAATTCTCAATTTCTTTCCCATAAACAGCCTATATTCTCACAATAAAACAAAATCATTTCAGTAAGACTTGACAGAAATCTATTCTGAAACCCAAATGTGAGGTAAAGATATACAATAATAAATAGCTTATAAGGAGGAATCCTATATAATAAAAGCGTAATATGCAAATCGACTGAAAGATGGAATGACCGGTCGCAATGATGCGCACTGACCACCAGGGGGCAGACACTCAATGCAGGAGCTGCCCCCTGGTGATCAGTGTGCTCCCACAGGGGAAGTGCTGTTCAGCCAGAAGCCAAGCTCATGGCTGGCGAGTGCAGTGGCAGGATGGCAGTGGTGGGAGCCTCTCCTGCTTCCAGTAAGGAGCGAGGGGTCCCGGACTGCGAGAGGGCGCAGGCTGGGCTGAGGAACACGCCTCCCAACCCTCAGTGCACGAATCTCGTTATTGTATAAAATACAATTTGTATAAAAATAAACTTGGCAATTATGATTTCTGAGATGTTATGGTAAGTATCAGTAATCAGTAGCAATCTCTCACAATGACTATAGTTAGGTAAGTCAATCTTTGCAATAGCAACTTCTCATTTATAGCATACTCTCTATTGACACTTAGCAACATACATGATGGTACAAAAGAGAGAAGAATCCACCCAACTTGCTGCAGGGCTCTCCAAAAATCTCCTTTTTCTCATTTTTTCATTCCTGCATTTCTTCATACCTGCCCCCCTTTCTGCCAATTCTGTCATATATTTGCAGTTTACAGTTGAGTAAACATGCAAAGAATAGTTAATATAATTTGCTCACTGGATAATGAGACTTCAAACTAGACATCCTGCCCTCTTCCAATCTGACTGCTGTCTTCCGTTTAGTGCCCGAGTTGCCTACGCAGCTGGCCTCTTCACTGTCCCATATAGCACTACACTCTGTCATTATCCTACCCAACACTTTTCATGGATTCTCCATTGTCTCTGAGGCATAAAATTGAGATGCTTCATAATTTACAAGTTCTTACTGTGAAAGTCACGCAATGTCCTTGAGTCTTAATTTTTTTCATGTTAGAAAGTTAAGTTGGCATCAATCGGAGTTTTCCAAATTATGCACTATAATTCATTAGTGGGTTATGAAATAAGTTTAGAGTATGAGGAGGAAGGAGTTAAGACAGCTGGCCAGGATCAATTTCCCTCTATTACTGACTGGGCTGGGGGTTAACGGGAAACTTCTAGGGCAGTGATTTTCAACCTTTTTCATCTCATGGCACACATAAACTACTAAAAATCCTGCGGCACACCAAAAAATGTTATGTTTTCCCCCGAACTCACAAAATAAAATAAAATAAAATAAAATAGGTATAATTTTGATTAATTCACATCGGATGACTATTGTTGTGTTGGCTGTTACCATTTTTTTATCTGACAATCTAAGGGAAAAGAGGTCAGTGCCCCTGACTAAACAGGTATTGCATGTTTTAAAAATTCTTGCAGCACACTGGTTGAAAATCACTGACCTAGAGTAAAGAAGACTAGTGACTGGTTTAACCTCTTTGTAAATAAGACACTAGGACCTTAGGAAAACAGACTGATGTTTACTAGGAGGAGAGCCCCGTGGAATGCTGTGAGGAGAATTACCAATGTAGGGATTGCTTATAGTACCAGTAGTTCTCAAAGAGTACTCCAAGGACCAGCAGCACTTAAGTTACCTGTAAACTTGTGAGAAATGCAAATTCTCAGGCCCCACCGAGATCAGTGAATCAGAAACTCTAGGTAAGGTCCAGCAATCTGTATTTAACAAGACCTCCAGGCAATTCTGAGCATGCTCAAGTTTGAGAACCACTGCAGTATACACTTTCCAGATTTATGAGGCATAGCTCCCTGAAGAATGTCACACAAATCCCTGACATATACAATTGAGATGTGTCATTTAGAGCCTCCCTGCTGTTCGAGGTGACTCACAAACCTCCTTTATAATACTACTAGAGGCCCGGTGCACGAATTCATGCACCAGTGGGGTCCCTCAGCCTGGCCTGCAGGATCGGACCAAAACCGGCTCCCTGACATCCCCCAAGGGGTCCCAGATTGCAAGAGAGCGCAGGCCAGGCCGAGGAACCCCAGCAGTGCATGACCGGGGCCGGGGAGGGACGTGGGAGGTTGACCAGCTGGGGAGGGACTGTGGGAGGGCTCCTGGGCATGTCCAGCCCATCCAGATTGCCTGGACCCCAACAGTAAGCTAACCTACTGCTCGGAGGGTCTACCCCCTGGTGGTCAGTGCATGTCATAGCGACTGGTTGACTGGTCAACTGTCTGCCCCCTGGTGGTCAGTCACATCATAGCAAGCGGTTGAGTGGCCTTAGCATATTACTCTTTGATTGGTTGAACAGACGACTGGACAACCAGACACTTAGCATATTAGGCTTTTATTATATAAGATGTATCATTACCAGCCAGGGGAACACGTGTCTGATGTGGGAAGTATGGATTATGAAGCCACGTGACATGTCCCCCATCTCTGATTATTTTGCCTCTTGATTGCTTATGTTCTTGAAATATTTGTAAAGCATGACTCTGGGCAAGATTTCTGATTCACATGTGTCAGATTTGACATTCTGATTCTTTGTGTTGGCTCAGAATCACAACCAGCATTTTTTTTTAAATGAAAAAGGATTAATAGAAACCAGAGGGCATCACATTTATGGAACTGTTTTGTGAAGACCACCTCAGGTTTCTCTCTCTCTCTCTCTCTCACACACACACACACACACACACACACAAATTTGCACATATGCGCAGTGTGGCAATAAAAAATATATTTCTTACTGTAGATTGTGGATAGAAGTATTTGAAAGTTATTGGCCTGGATAATTTTCATTTAGAAAGCACCATGTAATCCACAAATAAAAACATCCCTTAATAATCCCTGAGGTTTGTGAAAACTACTGAATGATTCCAAAGATCTTTGGATTCTCTGACATGAATTTTCTGTTCTAGCCTGGCAAATAAGTCTCTTGCAAGCTGATTCTGCTCCACCTCTCCAACTGAAACTAACACTGATACCCCTCCTGCATTAGACTATCCTGCCCGCTATCCTGCATATTCTCTCCTAGACTGGCCTCTTTACTCTCTAAATCTTATCCATTATTTAAGACCCAGGTCAAATTCTAGCTTTTCTATATAGTCTTCTCTGCTGGATTTAACCTAGAATGAGCAGAGCTCCCTATCACTCATTTAGCATTAAATATGTTGCCTTAATTTGTATGTAGTAAGAGATCAAAATGGGTCTTAAAAAATAGCTTATAAATCCCTCAAGGTCTGAGACTATCTTTCACTTCTTTACAAAGCCTAGATTATTTGACATTTGCAAATTAGCAAGAATTAGTACTTCTTGAGACCTTTTTATAATGTAACACAGTTGAATCTTGAGATGCTAAATAGATTAGAAGTATGATGACAGTGAATGTAACTGATGATTAAAAACATCTAAAACTCACTGTATACAATAACTCCTCTGGAGTGACGGGACTGGTGAAGATGGTGCGCAGACATCGAAGGCAAGCTTCAATGAACTTCAGGTCTAGAGATAACAGTCCTATTAACAGAAAATAAATTTAAGGTTCATCTTTTCAGCCATATTTAAAACTGCAAACTGATTCTTATTTTTACTTGTATAAATATGACTTCCCTACATACCTTGCAGTAAGGCAGGGATGATATGGCAATCTAATAGAGACTTGACATTGTTTTCAGTACCCATAGCAAGACTTCCCAATACCACTGCACATTCAGTTTTCAGCTCTGTACTTGAGGTTTCTTGCTGAAGCAAGTACAACAATCTAAAAAGAATGAATTTGATAAACAGAAGAGACTAAAAAACTTAAAAGAAAGTAGATTAGCTAAAAGTAATGTGACAAAAAGACTACCAGTACACCACACGTACTAAAAATACTGTTGACAAGCTTAAAGAGGATAGGAAATGGTCATTTGTTTTATCAGCTGATAATTTAATAAAGAAGTGTTTGGAAAAGAAATCTAAAAGATTTTCTTCATTTTGAGCAAAAGAATAATCATATAATCTCAAGAGTGTATCAGAACTATAAGTGTAAAAGTTGTCTAAAGTGGTCTCTGTAGAAACTGCAACATCACAGTCCCTGTTATCTGCCACTTCAGAATATGAAGACAACCAATGCCAAGTGCTGCTGGGTCTTACATTCACACTAGATATGGACCTTGAATAACCAGAGCTAAAGCTTAGAGATCACAAAGGTTGAGCCTACAAGGAATATTCAGAATCCTTGTGCAGCTCTTCAAGTAAGGGGAGCTCCCCTCTTTCTTCAATTCTCCCATTTGGAGAATCAGGGGATCCTCCCATTTTCATTTCAGCTCAGCCTTCCAAACAACTACTCTTCAAATTCTAATTATCCACCACTTATGACCATCTTCCTTATTCTAAGGAAGAACTTTCATGCTCCCTAAAGCATATTTATTTTTTAAAATATGCTTTTATTGATTTTTAGAGAGAGGAGGGAAGAAGGATAGAGAGATAGAAACATCAATGAAAGAGAAACATCATCAATCGACTGGTCCTGCATGCCCCCTACTGGGGATTGAGCCTGCAACCTGAGCATGTGCCCCCCTGACTGGGAATCGACTGATGACCTCTTGGTTCATGGGTCAATGCTCAACCACTGAGCAACACTGGCCATGCCCTAAATCATATTTATATACTGGACACTAATCCCCTAAAAAGGCTACTGAGTGCTTTATGGTTACTAAAGTATATATTCGAAGTTGGTTATGATAAAAACAATACAACCATTAATCCTATATCAAAAGATAACAGAAAAACCCCAAAACATTTAAAAATTCTGAATGAAAAACTTACAGCAACTGCACATAAAACTTAGTTCTGAGTAGTAACAGCAAATCGAAAGTTAAACAACTGTCATTATCTGCCAAAAGGAAGCTTATTAGATCAGAAGAAATCAAACTTTCTGTTAACTTAGAAAAAAATTTTTTTAATTAGAAATTAAATACAGAAAAACAGAATTAAAGACCAACCAGGTCTCTCTCTCTTTTTAATTCAAAAACAGATTTTGAGATTCTGAGAAATTGTTATCCATTCATATAAAAAACTGCCAGGGCTCTCAGTAGATCGGGAAGAATGAATCAGGTTGGTGTACACTGCCTCTCTATCCAACAATCTTTTATTGCAGAGTCAATGATCTTCCCGAATTTCCAAAAAGTATTCATACATTCACTTCACTGCCCATTCTCTGGTATTGTAATTTGTTTTGTTTTTTACAGATGCTTCAAAGAACTCATGGCATTCATTTAGAAAATTAAGAGGCTTTTCAAAAATAGAATAGGCAATACAGAAAAAATATTAGTCTTATGGTTGAGAATGAGAAATACATTAGAATTAGTAGATAATGGAATGATAGCAAACATACCTTGGGACAGCTCCTAAAACAATGAGGTTGGCTTTCTGCTTGTTGTTTCCAATTACAGCATTTTTCATGTCTCTGAATTCAGGGGAAGAGAAAAGGGTACAATATGTTGAAATATCATAGAATAAAAATCAAAGATCAATTCTTCCACTTTATGTTTATTATGCCACATCTTGGGTTGGCAAGTACAGAAGTTAGTGACAAAGTCAATGCACTGACCTTTCCCCCCTGGAACGCCAAAGAGAAGGGATAGAAATAGGTGCTGAGTGAACCTGGGGCTGTAAAACAGGACAGCAGTGGACTGGGGGAGTGGGAGATATCCTGAGTACTGGCAAGACTTCCAATACTAAATACTGAGTTCTTCAAAAAAGACCACCAAGCCTTTGAATATAAAGAAATACAGATCACCTTCTTACTTACATCTGGGAGGGGAAAATAAAAGCAACCAGTCCACAGAACATACCTGATCTTGTTTCACGGAGAATGACTTTTTTACTCTTTTTTTCTGACTTCTTTTGGACTGAATATTTCTTATTCTATTTTATCTCCTTTATTATCTTATTAGCTGTACCTCTTTGGGTTTTGTTCTGTTGTTTTTTAGTGGTTGCTTTGCAACCTATAATGTGCACGTTTCAACAGTCTTCAAGGGATATTATCCTCATTTTATGTGTATTGTAAGAGCACTGCAAAAATATGTACTTCCACTTCTCCATCCATTCTTTAAGCTGCTACTGTCACACGTTTTATTCTTAAATTAATTAGAAACAATAGAATATATTGTTACTATGTTTGCTTAAGCAGCCAATTATCTTTTAAGGTGATTTAAAAATAAATGTTTTATATTTCTTACATATTCATCAGTAATTTTTATTCTAGCTAAACTCATATCTTTACTTCACCAGGAATAAAACTGTATTGATAGAGTATCTCCTATTAATGACCAATTGATTCACAAACATGTGGTTGGTCCCAAAGGACAGGAAAAAAAAAGCTCAAAATAAACCTAATACCACTAATAAAATGTTTAATAAAAATACTCTGATTGGACCTAGCTGGTTTTGCTCAGTGGATAGAGCATTGGCCTGCAGATTGAAAGGTCCCTGGTTTGATTCCAGTCAAGGGCACATGCCTGGGGCATGTGGGAGGCGACTGGTCAATGATGACCAATTGATTCACAAACATGTAGTTGGTCCCAAAGGACAGGAAAAAAAAAGCTCAAAATAAACCTAATACCACTAATAAAATGTTATATTTAAAAAAATACTCTGGCCCTAGCTGGTTTGGCTCAGTGGATAGAGCGTCAGCCTGTGGACTGAAGGATCCCAGGTTCGATTCTGGTCAAGGGCACATACCTAGGCTGTGGGCTTGATTCCCAGTAGGGGACGTGCAGGAAGCAGCCAATCAATGATTCTCTCTCATCATTGATGTGTCTATCTCTCTTTCCCTCTCCCTTCCTCTCTGAAATCAATAAAGATATACTAAAAAAAATACTCTGATTGGTCAGTAGCCCTATCTTAATATAGAACAACTAAGTGATCTACATAGCAGTGGTTCTCAAAGAGGGAAAGAGGGCATTACAGCCCTCTACAGGCATTTCAAAAGTTTGAGGTTTCTAAAAGTTTCTGGTCATAGTTTTACAAATAGAAAGCATATTTTTGCAGTTTTAAAAATACAGATAATTTTCAGTATTATACCCGCCCTATAAATAAAAGGGAGATTATGCTTTTTGTTAGGAGTTATTTCATTTTGGAAAATCAGATCACTAGCACACTGGCACTCATGGTATTGGAGTCATAAATACCATACACCTGTATCAGCCCACATTTGTAGTCCTTGCATTCACACTGCTGTATTAAGTTTTCTAACATAGTCCCACCTAAGCATTTACATATTGAAACATTAGAAATTATCTTCTTTTTTATTTCTCCTTTATAGTATATGGAGGGAAGGCATTATTTTTAGTTATGTATGTGAGTTGGTTATATTCTGGATTTAATTTCAGCACAGTACAGGGGATGTTACAAAATATTTATAAGGGGAAGTCAGGTCCGATAGCATTAAGGCCATTGCTATAGAGCAGTGGTTCTCAACCTTCCTAATGCCGCGACCCTTTAATACAGTTCCTCATTTTGTGGTGACCCCCAACCATAAAATTATTTTCTTTTTTTTTAAAAATATATTTTATTGATTTTTTACAGAGAGGAAGGGAGAGAGATAGAGAGTTAGAAACATCGATGAGAGAGAAACATTGATCAGCTGCCTCCTGCACACTTCCCACTGGAGATGTGCCCACAACCAAGGTACATGCCCCTGACCGGAATCGAACCTGGGACCCTTCAGTCCGCAGGCCGACGCTCTATCCACTGAGCCAAAC
>NW_005356674.1:1730922-1735636 GCF_000412655.1 Myotis brandtii
ACCGGTTTGGCTCAGTGGATAGAGTGTCGGCCTGCAGACTGAAGGGTCCCAGGTTCGATTCCGGTCAAGGGCATGTACCTTGGTTGTGGGCACATCCCCAGTGGGGGGTGTGCAGGAGGCAGCTGATCGATGTTTCTCTCTCATCGATGTTTCTAACTCTCTATCCCTCTCCCTTCTCTATAAAAAAATCAATAAAATATATTAAAAAAAACATAAAACAATATGTAATTATATATCTGTTTTCTGATGGTCTTAGGCGACCCCTGTGAAAGGGTCGTTCAACCCCCAAAGGGGTCGCGACCCACAGGTTGAGAACCGCTGCTATAGAGCCTCGAAGTTCTTAGCTCACCCTTTCTTTCTAGCCCCAAATAAGCTCCCCTAGATACTTGACCAGCATCTCTTTTGACTTCCCCTCTTCTAGGTGGCAGAACTCTACAACATATAGGAATTTTTTGTCAACACTGAAAGTTATAATCCTGAAAAAGTTCCATAGTTGGCAAACCATTATCTTGTAGAAAAGCAGAGTAGAAAACAGAGGGGGGTTGGGGGGGTTACTTTAAAAAACACCAACAACTAATTGTTACAGTCAGCATGTATTTCCAATACCAACCAAATTCACTGGCATTTAAAACCCTAGTAATAATTATAATATCCTTCTCCTCCATTACCTTCTTTGATTATTGCAGAAAAATACTACTATGGCATAGCGCTCTGCTGAAAGCTCAAGCCAAACACTGTGCATCTACCCAGTCTTCTTTCATTAGCTCAGTGCCTGAGCTGTCTCTGTGAACTATTAGTCAGATCTTCCATATGGTTCACAGAGTATAGTAGGAGTATTATTTGCTTACTAAGGTTCTTACCAAGTTCTGATACTTGATTTTAAAACTACGTGATATCAAAGCCTCATTTAGCAAAACATAGTTGTGAGACTGGACACCCAGCCTCCTGCCTCCTTGTGGATGCCTGCAGTTTTCTTAAAGCTTACTTCGAATTTATCAGCTTACACACCCAAACAGAGCAGTATGCCATTTACCTCATCTTCTTTCCTTCTCTTACTGTGATCTGCCTACACCAATGCAGCACATTCATTTGTCCAGCAGCTTATTGGTGCCATTCTGGATGCTCTCTCTTTCCTGGAACTCCCAACCATAACATTTTCCCAGATTTCTCCCCATTTTTCCTAAACTAAGCAGAAATGAGGTATCCCCACATTACCATATAAACACATTCCAAATATCTGAAATCATGTCCGAGTGAATGTTTTTAGAAAAGCAAACAAAAACCCTTCCAACTGTCCAGTACTCTTAAAAGTTTGCAAAAAGGACACAGAGGAGCCAGCTCTAACCAGTAAAATATGCCCATGCTAGACAAGGAAGAAGAGATGCGAATACCTGGCAAATAAATTCTATTCAGCTATTGCTATAAAGGGATGCTATAAGATAATTTCTATGAAAGAGTTAAAACAAAAAAAGATGATAATTATCACAATACCCATCTTTAGCAGATCTAAGTACAGCGTAGGATCCCATTTCAGAGCCAGAGCCAGCTAGATGAAGTCTCTTGTTCCAATAACTATTCTCTCATCTCCTTATCCCCTCACTTCCTGGGCTAACTACTCACTTTTCAGGTCCACACTTTGTTGTCATGTCACTTCCTCCAAGAAGCATGACCTGACAACTCCCAGGTATGGGTTAGATGGCCCTCCCAGGTACCCTCTATCATAACACACTCATTACTTTTTAGGATAGAAATCTGTCTCATAAGAGGCAATAAAGCCATCCTGGCCTGGAACCATCAGAGAAGCTACTATCAGTGGACCATAAAATGTACCATATAGAAATCCATATTTTTGTAAAATGCAAACTCATAACCATCATCTGACATGGAAACACAACAGATCTGTGCAAGATTTATATACTGCTTTGAAGTTTATAAAGCATTCCATAGCCATTGTTTATTTAATCTTCATCACAACCTTGAGTAAGATTAACCCCACTTTACAGATGAGGAAGCTAGACTAAGGTTTGGGGATTTTCTCAGAGCTCCACATTAAATGAGAGAGCTGGTATCAACCTACATACATATTTTTTTGTTAATCCTCACCCAAGGATATTTTTCCATTGATTTTTAGAGAGAGTGGGAGGGAGGGGAAGAGACAGAGAGAAACATGATGTGAGAGAAACATTGATTGGTTGCCTCCCACACATGCCCCAACCAAGGCCTGGATGGAGCCTGTAACTGAGATACATCCCTTGACTGGGAATAAAAACTGGGACTCTTCAGTCCACACGCTGACGCTCTATCCACTGAGCCAAATTGGCTAGGGCTAAACCTATATTTTTATACCACGTATTTTTTCCATTACCTCCGGCCTATCAGGCATTTGGAACAATCTAATAAAAAAGACAAAAGAATTCAGGAAATATGTTTCCCTTTTTCCTCCTGTGTTTCAATTTTACATTTTTATACAAAATAAAAGTATTTCTAACTTTCAGTCAAAGACATCCTTTTCCCAGTAGATCAAAGGAATATAGTCGCATGTCTACCAACTTTTAATGTTGGGGGGAAAACGCCCTACTTATATACTACAGATAGCCAACAATTAGTTTTGAGCTCAGCATGTGCTAGGCTCTATGAAGGATACAAAAGTATCATATAATGGGATGCTTGATCTAAAGAGTTTACAATTTCCTTGGAAAGACCAAAATAACACTAACCATGTAAGGCTATATTATAAATTGAGTGCTTATAGGGCTGAGAAAAGTACATGAAAAGGACAAGCATAACAGATTTTGAGGCAATAGTGAGAACTAAGATGAACCTTAGAAAACGGCCAAGATCTGAATAAGTGGATGGGGAGGGCAAAAAGAAAAGCCACTCAGGTAAGACCATCCTGAAAATAAAAATGGCATATTTCTGGGGCAGTACCAGAAGCCTGGACTGAAAATTATTTAGGAACATAAAATTAGAAAAGTGATGGGGAGAACAGATAAACTAAAGGGAGGAGGATTAAGGAGCAACCATGTTTTTGATCAGAAAACAAACATGAAGGAAGCAAAAAGGACAATAAGCTGAATGTGGAATGGATTGGAATGCAGATATTACTTAAGAGAGATAACTAAATGGCTAATGCCCTTCTTTGTGGTACACCAAGGCCACCTGCACTTATCATTCACTAATCAAACTATGGCGACTATCTCTTTAGTTATCTGTCTCCTCCTTTAGACTTTTGGATCTTCCAGAGCAATACTACTTTATCATTATACTAGAGGCCCAGTGCATGAAATTCCTACACTCTGGGGGAGGGGGGTCCTTAGCAGATGTCCGACTGCCATGGAGGGGGGAGAGGCGCCCACCACTGCCACTGTGCTAGCCAGCCGTGACCTGGCTTCTGGCGCACTGACCACCAGGGGGCAGCTCCTGCGTTGAGCATCTGCCCCCTGGTAATCAATGCGTGTCATAGCAACTAGTCATTCCGCTGTTTGGTCGATTTGCATATTAGCCTTTTATTATATAGGATATTTCCACACTATCACGATGCCTAGAATTTGCTAGGCACTCAACAAATGTTTGTTAAAGGAATTAGTCTATCCAGGTATCTAGTTGTGACACTTGATTAGGGTGGCAACCATAGGAATCAGTAATACAAAGGACTTTTGAGGAAGCATTTAACAAGGTGATTTCATAGGTACAGGATATGTGATATGTGACATATCTTGAGTGACTACTTCAAGTCTGGGTGCCTGGGTGCAGAGAACACCAAGAAGCTTGGAGAATAAATCCCTTAGCAATACAAGGATCTCTCTTAATTTTGGACACACTGAATTCTCTCTGAGGTGAGATAAGAATATCCAGATAGAAAAGCCAAAAAAGTAAGCCTTGGGGATATGCCACTCTTTGAGAATTGGAAAACAAGAACCAATATTAAGATGTTACAAATATGCAATTGTCTAAACATTTTTAGCTGAAATCTAGCTAGAATCTTAAATTTGCCCACTAATAAATAAACTCAAGAGGCACTTAATTTTACATGGAAATTAATGTTTCTACTTCTTGTCTTTGCATGGTAAAGAGAAAAGTCTCAACTATTAAAACAACATATACAGTGCCTACAATGGCATATGTCTAAATTAAGAGTATTATGATGATCAAAACCAAGAGAGAAAGTAAGCATTGCATAGTGCCATTAAAACAGTAGAAAAAGTAAGAAAAGAATTGAGATCTAGCTCTGCTGGAGAAACAGTTTCAGTCAGTTGTGTATAAGCATATTTATTCCTAAACAATCAAAATAGCATAAGTTTTAGGTGAAAACATAATATTATGTAAAACCAGAAAATTATTTTTAAAATTATTGAAGGTGGAAGCCTGAAGCTAAAAGATCCATTATGTCACTTTCACTTTGAACCAGTATTACTTTTTGCTTAACTGAAGAAGCTCTTGTTCGGCCTGCAGGTGCTATGTGGTTCCCTTAGGCTAAACCTTATCGCTTAGAACTACGGTGTTAAGCGCATGATAATCTGCACTTTGGAGAATTCTGTCTTTCAATCAGTTACAATCTTATCACATTTGTCCCAATTAATAATTTTTTAAAGCATAATCAATCACTTCAGGTATGTTGTTTAAAAATACTTCCTCTCCCCCTGTGAGGTTGAGGCAGCCCCTGTGAGGCTGGGACTGCCCCTGTGAGGCTGGGATGGCCCCTGTGAGACTGAGA